>NW_015666566.1:581278-593560 GCF_001515625.1 Sinocyclocheilus rhinocerous
AGAAAAAGAATAGATAATGCAAGTGTTAGAAGGTCTTTATTTATAATAAATAAAAAGAAAATAAGTAGAAAGAATAGAGAATGCTAGTGTTAAAGGCTCTTTTTTTCTTTTTAAATAAAACAAGTAGAATAGAAATAGAATAGAGAGTGCAAATGTTAGAGGGTCAAATTTTTTAAATAAAAAAAACAAGCAGATAAAATTTGAATTAGCATTATAATAGAGAGTGCTTGAGTTCGAGGGTCAAATGAAGATGAAAGAGATGTGTTTTCAGCTGTTTCTTGAAAATGTTTAAGGACTCAGCTGCTTGGATTGAGTTGGGCAGGTCATTCCACCAGGAGGGAACAGTTGATGTAAAAGGCCATGAAGGTTTTCTCATAGGTAGAATGCAAAACGTTTCAATACAAGCATTTCAGTCAAATGTAATTTATGCAATATTTCAAACCTTTAACCCACTTGGGAAAATCAACCCATGGCAACAGTTTAAAACTAGCCCAATTCTGTGGAAAAAACACGAACTTGGCAACCCTGCATCCAAGAAGAGCCGCAGGAGTTAGATTTGACTGATCACAGGTCGAGAATAAGGAGAGATGACTGACAAGGCCATGCTGGAGTATTTGCTGCTCAACAGACCCTTAACTCATTGACAAATATCTGATCTTGCTAGATGTGCTCCCTTTTACACAGAGTGTGTGTGATTGCATAATCCTAAGTGAAGGTGAACAGCGCGAACGCTCATTCAAAAGAGGTTTAAATACTCTGCATTCTATATATTAGAATGTTTAAAGGAGTGGACACAAAAATTGCGGGAGCGAAACACATGTTGCGGGAGCAGGCGGCAATGTTCAGAGATTCAGCGGGAGCGAGATTAAGAAAACAGCCGAATCCCGGACATTTTGGGCGATTAAGTAATCCCGGCCGGTGTTCTGACAATTTGTGATACCCTGTCAGATTTTGCTACCTCCCATTAAAACAGGTAGCATAATTCGATAGCGAAAAGTGCTACCTATAAGATTTTGCTTCCAGCATGATATTAAGGTGTGAGGCTTTATTAAAGGGGTCATAGGATGCTACATGCACTTTTACAAGTTGTTTGAACTGAAATGTGTGTTGGTGGAGCAGATGTTGACCAAAATGACTCCCAAGTGATTGAGGTGTTTTGTTGTTGGATGTAATAATGAACATAGCAGTCGTCATTTACTCCTGACATCTGAGCCGCTGAACTGCAGTGGATTACATTTGTTTCTGAAAGGAATGTGCCTATGTTCGCGTCTATGTTCGCACGAATCATTCATGATCCAGCCTCATCTACAGAAGAAGTGAGTATAATGTTTTGTAATGAATCTTTGCAAATCGCCTTTCCTAATAATGTGCTGTACACCTACCCCAACCCTAAACCTACCCTTACAGTAGGATAAATACGGTGTTGGTAGCATAATTTGATAGGTAGCATTATTAGAACACCTGACGCATTTTTTTAGGTTCAAAAAGAGGACAAGTCCGGGGAAAAGAGGACGTATGGTCACCCTACCTTATTTGCCAGGTGTGACGTAAAATAAAAAGAACAAAAATGGCTGTAGCTTCAACTGCTGTGCTGATCCAGTTAGCCTCTGCTGGTAGATGTGGTAACTACACGATCCTGACCTGTAACTAAAAAGCATCTTTTCTGATTCACAGTGTCATGAACAATTCAATCCTACCATTAAGCCCACCTACTAACCTTGGGGGTAGCTGTAATGCCCTATCAAACAAAAATGTATAATATGTATTAAAAAATTCTAATTAAACATTCAGGGTACAGGCTAAACTTGCAGGCTAACTGACTAGCGGTGTGTTAAGCTGGTTCCCTGAAAAAGTAGCTGAACATTATACACACATACAAAAATATCACACATTTCCAAAGGGTTTAGGCTAAGCTAGCAGACTAATTGGCTAGCAGAATGCTAAGCTAGTTCACTGAAGGGGTTACAAGGGTAGCTGTTTGTAATGCCTAAAACAAAATCATAAAAATATATATCGGCTACTAGTGTATCAATTGGTTAGTTCACTGATAGTGTGGTTGCAGTTGCTAAAAGTATAATATATACTGTATAAAAATATAAAATACATTTGCGAAGGGTATTTGCTAGTGGACAGCTTGCTTAGTGGCATGCTAAGCTAGTTCACTGAAGGGGCATTTGGGGTAGCCATTGCAATTCCTGACCAAAGGAAAACATAATATATACAGTGTTGGGGAAAGTTACTTTTAAAAGTAATGCGTTACTCCATAAAAAAGTAGCTAATTATGTTACTTAGTTACTTTTTATGGAAAGTAATGCGTTACGTTACTTTTGCGTTACTTTTTAAATCTGGACAGGGCTTGCTTGTCTGCTTTTAAAATAAAAAAAGTTATATTTTTGGCAAATATAAAAGCCTTTTCACACCAAAAGTGACGAGTTGCATTATTTTTTATTCATTTTGAGGAATACGGAATCTGTTTTTTTTTTTTTTTTTGTGAGTGAGTGAGATGAATTAATGCATATTCATATTTATTTTAGATGTAATGCGTTACTTTACTAGTTACTTGAAAAAAGTAATCTGATTACGTAACTCGCGTTACTTGTAACCCCCAACACTGAATATATATATATAAAAATTATATTGAACATTAGCAAATATAGGCTAAGCTAATTGACTAATTGGTTAGTGGTGTGCTAAGCTAGTTCACTAAAGGGGTAGTTGGGGTAGCTGTTCGCAATGTCCGATCAAACAAACTGTATTACACAATTCAACAACTGCAGAGGTTATACCCTTAGAAAATACAGGTGCATCTCAATAAATTAGAATGTCATGGAAAAGTTCATTTATTTCAGTAATTCAACTCAAATTGTGAAACTCGTGTATTAGATAAATTCAATGCACACAGACTGAAGTAGTTTAAGTCTTTGGTTCTTTTAATTGTGATGAAATGAACTTTTCCATGACATTCTAATTTATTGAGATGCACCTGTAAACATTGTATAAACAATTTTACTATAATAAAAACATGTTTTTCTATTGAATAAAAACCATTTGTATAACCACAATTTTACTACAAATATCATGGTTAAACTATGGTTTAGTTTAGCAAAAGTATGGTTAATGTGTGGTTACCATGGTTTAACTATAGTAACCATGGTTTTTTGGTTTTATTTGTAGTAAAACCATGGTTAATTTTCATAAGAGCAAGTTAAATAAGCAGGCTAATTAGCTAGTGGAATGCTAAACTGGCATCCTGAGTTAGCTTTCAAAATCTAAGCTAAAACAATACAAAGAATGATAGTAGATCGTTCTCAAAAAACTATCTATTGTTTTGGTAATATACTATTACTACTATAATATTTATAAGACATTTATGGTCAAAATAACAGATGACGTGCATCATAAATTGAATTTGTAAGCTCTTTCTAAAATTTGTAAGTGTTTTGTTCAGCAAATGGAATCACTTTGGAGGTAGACTTGATTCAATGGGTAGACAGCTACATCTGGCACCTTCAGCACAATAGCAGGAAAATAACATTTACACAACACTACCATAACGTAACTGATATGCTTAGATTAAAAAAATGGAAGCTATATATACACACTGTTTAAGTGTGTTATTGTACTCCAACCAAAACGAAGTGCACAATCAGCAGAGGAAGCAAAAAAAATTCAAGAGATACTTACATCCGTATACTCCATTTTATTGTGAGCAAGCTATATACCAGATAATATCTGTGAACAAAAGCAATACATGCCCTGCATGATTTACTCGATTGTTAATACAAAACAATGCAAATCAAAAATCAAATAAAACATCAAATTAAGGGAGAGTTTTTCATTTGGCACTACAAAAAAAAAGCACAAACACATTCATATTGACATGAAATACAAAAAAGACACCGGTTTAAAACACTGAAGGCCACGTGAACAAAGAAAAGCATTTTTTGCTCAAACTGCACAAAGTCTACTATGAAGTCAGTGAAAATAAGTACATTTCCAACACAGTGGTGATGGTCTGCACTATTAAGGCACAGATTCAGCCTTGAAAGGCACTGACGGACACAATCCGAGGCCAGGAATGCCTCTCAAAAACAAAAACTTCACAACTGGGGGAGACTGGAAGTACAGTGGGGAAAACAAAGGAAAGTCCCACAGGAAGACAAACTTTAAGGGGAGAGAAAGAAGTAGGGGTACGCTAATGTAGGTCACGATGACAGTACAGCCACACCTCGAATGGCCTTTCCTCCCTCCTACTCCTTGTCTTTGGCACGCTCAGTGGAACTCAGGCAGAGGAAATGCTGGCAGGCTACAAGCCCCCATCCCCCTCTTTTTCTCTCCATAAAGTCCAAAATCAGCAACATCTGTGTAATGCAAGTCAGGCAAGGTTCCACGGGGGAAGAGACTATAAACCCTGCTAAATGTGCGTGAGACAATTTATTAAGCCTGACTTTTCTTTTAACCCTGCGCTTTCTGCAAGGCCTTGCAACGGAGTTTGCGGTTTCCTCCATTATTGAGGCCAGTTAGCAGAGGATGTGAAAGAAATGTGCTGATCTGAGCTTGTTTTCATACATCCAACGTTTCCCACAGTCTACAACCGAACGGGCTCAAGAGGAAAAACTCGCAGACGGACGAATCACTCGCAACACGTAAACGTAAAAAATGACCACAAAACAATCAAAAGTGCAAATTCTACATTGGGAAGTGGGTTTTCGATGGGATGAGCACCATAAACGACAAGGTGTACGTCTCTCAGAAAACGTATGTGCGGAAAGGTTTGGCTATTGGGTAGCGAAAGTGTGTTTTCAGACCCACTGCTGCAGGGATCTTTTGCAGTGAACTAACACTTTGGGCGTCTCTTTCCTCTGGAGTGTGGTGATGATGATGTATATGACTCCCAGAATGCACAGCACCAGAACCAGAGGCACAGTCACCAAAATGAGGGTCATGATGTTTTCATCAGTCTCGTTCACTCTTAAAATGACATCTACTTCCTTTTTCTCGTCTTCTTCGTCATCAATTCCGTCTTCTGTACTTTCTTCGTTGTCAGGATCTTGATTCTTGTCGTTCGTCTCTGGTGATCGATGGTCGGGTTTTACGTCCGTTTCTGCGTCAAAGTGCACCCGACAGCCCATGAAATCGTTTAAAATGGATCTCGGGTATCCAGCGTCAACCTTCATTCGCTTGTTATCGAACCTCCAGTATTTGGTGTCTTTGTAGAAGTAAGTGTACGCTGTGTAGAAAAGAGTTAGAATGTTAATTAGCGTATATAAATACAGTAGTGACTAATAATTCCATGTAATCATTGGCAAATGTTTGATCAAATGAGATTCTAGCCAGGCTCTGAATTCCAGAGCTATAAAAAGACGTGCCAAAGACGATCATGAACTATGGCGTGAAATTAGAAGTGAGAGCAGAACGTTTTCAAGTCAAAGGTCTTATTGCACCCCAGTTTTTTAGCAATGAGGTCACATTTTCCCTCTCAGCTTTGGATTAATGGACTTGTCTCTCTTTTTTCATGCATTCAGCTGTGACATTTTCGTCACAGCATCCCCCAGCCTGACTCACCTCCATCATCGCTGAGGAAGGCCCCTTTCGGGGAGCCAGGAATGGATCCCCACATGCTCACTGGTTTAGGGTAATCTTTATCCACGGCACGGGATTCTTCACTAAACTGCCAATATCTTCAGGAGAAAGCAGTAATGGAAAATAATACTTTAAATCTATGTCTATGCTAATAGACAAAGGATCAGTTCACTATTTTTTTAATGAATCAACAAAATAAAAAAAGGCACAAGTCATAGATTTTACAGAACTTTGTCCAGATAATATTTCAGTCCATAATTAAAAGAGAGAAAAAAGAAATTATATTTTGCCTACAAAAAAAAAAAAAAAATAAAGCTTGTTTTAGGCATTTATTTCAGTCCATAATTAAAAGAGAGAAGCAAGAAATTATATTTTGCCTACAAAAAAAAAATAAAAATCAAGCTTGTTTTAGGCATTTTAATTTGTGATTTATTCGTAATAAACTGTTTTCATTATTATATTTTATATATTATTATATTATTGATATGACCGTCTTAAAGGTGCAATAGGTGATTTTCTTCAGAAACATTTATTGTTATGCTGGTTGAAAGTCTCTTTACATCCCCAGAGCAATCATTAAGTTAAGTGGTCTAAATATATTTATATATTCTGTGGAAGGCATAGGACCAAGAAATGTTCATCCAATCAAAACGCTCGTTGCGAGCGTTTTTATTGACTTTCCTACCTGCCTGTCAACAAATGTATTTGCATACCTCTGCGCACCCTGTTTGCGCAGACAGAATACGTCATCAGCGCGTTCACGTACGATGTGCAGACAGAGCGAGAACGGCAGGCAAACATCAACAACCTGATCTTCCTTCCTGGTATTGTAGTACTTTTACTAACGGTACTATAGTTTTCTCACCGGTGTATGACACATGATGTATTGTAGTAATGTTGTCTCTGATTGTCTGATCTGCTCGCATTCAGGGGGTGTGGCTTTGGATGGCGTTTTGTAGGGAGGGAGGGACGTTCGCTTTCAGTGCTATCAGGCTAAAGTTAGCATTTTCCAAGATCTACTACTGCATCTTTAATTCTTAATATCATAATGGAAAAAAACTGAAATATGTATTTAATTAAACTTTTTCCCCCCCATTATATAGGTATAATACTTTTTGAAGGGGATATGCTTGAAAATATACTGCCAAGCAATTTCTGGTAAAAATGGTAAAAAAATAAAAATTGACTTTTCTTTTTTTTTTTTTTCTTTTTTACACAGTTTTATTTTTCTTCGATTTTTTTTGGTGAAATGTTAGTTCAAGTAATATGTGGACACAATTTTTTCTTTTTTTCTGTGGAAGGCATAGGACCAAGAAATGTTCATCCAATCAAAACGCTCGTTGCGAGCGTTTTTATTGACTTTCCTACCTGCCTGTCAACAAATGTATTTGCATACCTCTGCGCACCCTGTTTGCGCAGACAGAATACGTCATCAGCGCGTTCACGTACGATGTGCAGACAGAGCGAGAACGGCAGGCAAACATCAACAACCTGATCTTCCTTCCTGGTATTGTAGTACTTTTACTAACGGGACTATAGTTTTCTCACCGGTGTATGACACATGATGTATTGTAGTAATGTTGTCTCTGATTGTCTGATCTGCTCGCATTCAGGGGGTGTGGCTTTGGATGGCGTTTTGTAGGGAGGGAGGGACGTTCGCTTTCAGTGCTATCAGGCTAAAGTTAGCATTTTCCAAGATCTACTACTGCATCTTTAATTCTTAATATCATAATGGAAAAAAACTGAAATATGTATTTAATTAAACTTTTTCCCCCCCATTATATAGGTATAATACTTTTTGAAGGGGATATGCTTGAAAATATACTGCCAAGCAATTTCTGGTAAAAATGGTAAAAAAATAAAAATTGACTTTTCTTTTTTTTTTTTTTCTTTTTTACACAGTTTTATTTTTCTTCGATTTTTTTTGGTGAAATGTTAGTTCAAGTAATATGTGGACACAATTTTTTCTTTTTTTAAGTTAACTATCCTTTAATTTAGTTCACCCAAAAATGAAAAATTAGTAATTTAATCACCCCTCCACTTGTTCCAAACCCTATGAGTTTCTTCTGTTGCACACAAAAGAAGATATTGCAAAAAATGTTGTTAACCAGTTGACAGTAGCCATTGACTTCCATTGTATGGAAGAAAATACTATGGAAGTCAATGGCTACGATCAACTGTTTTGTTACCAACATCTTGTTACCAAAATGTCTTCAGAAGAAATAAACTCCTACAGGTTTTTTTAACAAGTGGAGGGTGAGTAAATGATGACAGGATTTAAATTTTTGGGTGAACTATCCCTTTAAGTCCCAGATCAAACTGCCCGCTAAAGAAATATCATGTTGTTCTGTTAATGGCTAACTCTCAAACACTTGACACATCTGGCCTTTTCGACAAGGGCTCCAGCATGTTTACCTGTCTCCTCTGAAGTAGTACGTATAGCCAGATGGTTCCCACCACACTGCTGTGTCCACTCTGTCAGGCATGCCTTGACCATAACGAAACAAGTCCTGAGGGTATCCGGCCTCCACGTCTGCTTCTCTGAAAAGCCAGTATTTACTTCCTGCGGGAGTGATACAAAATACAAAGAGGGAATGGACAAAAAGCCACATTAGATGGAAAGACTTGAACGGGAGGGGTTGCATGGCTGAGAGATGATATCACAGAGACATCTATTCAATTACTGAGATGGCACAGAAGATGTTTTGTGCTGCATGAAAGCAAAGTTCCCCTCAAACAAATGCACAAATGAAACCTGAAATCTCACAATCTGCATAAACAACAAAACAATAACTGTAGCTCTTTCTACTACACATGCCCTGCTGCAAATTTTCCAGGTTTCTTCTCTCAAAATGAGAACCGAGCAGTCAGCATCTGGAGCTGAAGCTGACGCAATGCAGGCGAAGTCCTGAGATGCTGCCAGACTTTCCTTCTTTCCTCTCTGAGAGTTTTACAAGTGACATAATTTGACTCCAAGATGCTGTTACAGCAAGAGGAACAGATGTTTAAAGGAGAAGTAGATTGATATCTGGGAAATATTAAATGATTCTGATGCTTTGTCGTTTTTAAAGATGTCTGTCATACTCTATCGCTGTCAAAAAAATAACTTTGGATCACAATATTTACAGCTTCACTAGCAAAAAAAGAGGGGAAAAAAAAAAAATCAAGAAAAAAAAAAACACAAAAAAATAATGCTGTCAAATTGATAAATCGTGATTATTCGCATCCAGAATAAAAGTTTTAATTTACATAATATATGTGTACTGTGTATATTTATATGTATATATAAATACACAAACATACATGTATATATTTAAGAAATATATTGTATAATATAATATAATGTATACATGCACTGTAAACACACATATACTATGTAAACAAACTTTATTTTGAATGTGACAGGACTAATATAAAATCAGCATTTTAGTTTTGTTTCAATTAAAACAATTACAGAAAGTGTATTACTGTTATCATTATTATTGTTAATAATAACATTTCTTGTTATTATAAAACTATTAAAAATAAATTATTTTTCACCCTTTTTTCTTGCTTTAACAATTAACCTCACTTAGATTAAGCGATTAAACATTTATTTCATGACTCAGACCTTTAAAGAACACAAATTTCCCATCATGCCGTTCATAGGCAGCGTCTATGTCCTCTGGAAGCCCCATCCAGAAGAAGGAGATCGGCATTGGGTAATTATCCAGAACCCGGTTCCTCCTAACCCTCCAGAACCAACGACCCTGACAAAGAATAAAAACATTCATTTAGTCATAACACTTACCACAAAGATATGTGGAGATTTATGCCTTATCAGAAAAGTTTGACCATCTTCTTGCAGACACCGGATCCAAATGATGGTCAAAAACAAACTAAACATTGCTAGTGGTTTAGTACATATTTATATGGTAACTAAGGTGTTCTAAGTGGGCTTTTTTATGAAGAACCACTTTATACAATGTAACTGCATTTACTGCAGATCACTGTTATTAACCTTGAACACAAACATCTCCCCTCTCAGTACGGTCACTGTGTCAAAGTTCCCCTCGCAGATGTCAGGTGCATCCTGATCCGAGCGTGCTGTGGGTTGGGGTCTATGGGACCTCCTAGTGGGGTGGACCGGAGGCACCCAGGGCCTTGTGGGTTGCAGCGAGGGTCTGGCTGTTTTCAGTTGGGCCACTGTAGTGGTGGGCTCCGGCTCAGCAGTGGTTGTAAACAGGGTTGTGGTGGGAGGTACTTGAGTGGTGACAGTCTCTGGAGGTCCTGTAAATACCAAACCATAATGCATTTTCACACTTAGCTAATCATCCTCTTTTCCACACATACTGCATAGACACAGAACGCGTCACTTTTCCATCCAGCACCAGAAGGCCCATGAGGCTCATTCAGCCAGCAGTGGAAGACTTTCAAATGGAGAAAACAGACTCAAACAAAGACATACGCTGAGAAATTCATTGGTGCGAGGTCAATGCAACTGGACTGAAAACTCAAGCACATAAAACAGGCAAAGTGAGGATAACAACTATATCATAAATGTGGCAAAGCCTAAAGAAATCATCGGATAATGACTGATCTGCATTGTGAGAACTCACAGTTGCACCAGATACACATTTTGCACATTTTACAACTGCAAAAGCGTCATTTGAATAACACTGACAAAAATGAATTTGAATCAACAACTCACTGAAAATGAATGTGGCGTTCTAAGAGTGCTGTTATTTAGTGAAATAAACCTGGGATATTTCACTGTTTGTATCACTCTGGGTTGCTTGACTGTGTTAGTGGTGGGGATTTTTTTCGTGACTCTTTGTGCAGGTTACATCATTAAAACAGACAAGTGAAACTGAATCTTCACTCAACTGATTCATTCAGAAACAAAACTGAGTGAATCATTGAATCATACAGTTAACCGATTTATTAAAAAACATTGATTCATTCAGGAATGAAACAAGTGACTAACTGAGTGATTCACTCATTAAGACAATCAATTCATTAAGAAACACAGATTTAACAAGGAACGAAATGTGATTGTATTTAGGAGTGAATCATTGAATCATTCATTTAACTGATTTATTTAAAAATGCTGATTCATTCAGGAATAAAACAAGTGACTTTGTTAATGAGTTAATCACTCCGTTAATCGATTCAATAAAAAACACTGATTCAACCAGGAACGAAACGTGATTGTCTTTATGAGTGAGAAACGAAATAAGTGACTTTATTGGTGAATTATTGAATTATTCACTCATTTAGAAACAACAAACCACTACTGTATTTTGCCCGCAGACATGCAATGGTTCCATTGTGGCTTTGTTTGGAATTATTTTCGATGGCAGAACAAAAATAGACAACGTGATTTCCAACACTGTATCGCAGATGTAATTTACTTAATATTAGGCTATAATTTATTGAACTGTTGTGTAAAAGCCATATAACACGCAAATGAATGTGAATTCATATCATGGAACTAATTTAGATAGTTAGGTTAATTAACTGAATCAGGAAGTACCTCAGACTAGCTTACCATAGATCTGGTGAATGCCATTTATATCATCTTCAGTCAGTGAGAAGCTTTCTGTGTCCATCCACTGGTAGAAAGGCGCCATGATAGCAGAAGGGTTGTTGGAGTGCTCCAACCCCAGCGCATGACCCAACTCATGAACTGCGACCAGAAACAAGTCAACACCTACAACCAAACAAGAACAGCAAATTAAATGACTAAACTATAAACAAAGAAAAAAAAATCTGTTTCGGAACAGTTCAAAGACATTTAAATGCTGCTAACATTCATACATTCTCTGTGAAAAAAGTAAACGCTAAGCTAATTCACAGTAAAAAAAAAAAAAAAAAGTAAATTTACTTGGAAGTAGGAAAAAGACTGCAGAAAATTGTTCACACCTGAGCCCTCCTGTTGGTTCAAGGTCCATGGCTCGTCTATGTCGAAATGTGTGTCTCCTCCCATTCCGGGACCAGGGAAAAAAGCGTGTGCCAGAGAGCCTCCTTCCCCATCAAAGAGAGACATATCGCCATGATACCCAGAGGCAAACAGTAGTATTATGTCAGGCCCCTCACTGCCATTCTTTATCTCGTGATACGGGACCTCCTCGAACCGCAGAGGCGTTACTTTCTCCCAAACCTGGAAGGCTTTGTGAATAGCCTCGTAGGTCTGCTCCTGGCCCACTTTGGGTGAGTGGTTCTGAATACTTGGGCAGGAAATAAAGATTTTTTTTCTCATCATTAGCTTGATGATCATTAACTTGAACAATGTAAACTGAATTTGTTCTTTTGGTTTTGAGGTTTAATTCACCTGTAAGTCAGCTTGTCCTGATCCCATTTGTGGCCAGTAAGTGCGTACCGCTTACGCCGAGTACCTCCCTCTGTTGACTCCTCAAAATGGTCTGCCACTCCACAGCGAGGTCTTTTCATGGCACTAAAAAAGAAAATATATATATACACATGTATGAATATTAGTGCTGTCAAATGATTAATCGCATCCAAAATAAAAGTTTTTGTTTACATAATATATGTATGTGTACTGTGTTTATTTATTATGTATATATAAATAATACACACACATACAGTATATATTTTGAAAATATTTACATATAATATAAATATATAAATGTATATACATTTAATATATAAACATAACATGCTACGAGAATACTTTTTGTGCGCAAAAAAAAAAAAAAA
>NW_015666566.1:593639-667971 GCF_001515625.1 Sinocyclocheilus rhinocerous
CTGCGAGAATACTTTTTGTGCGCAAACGAAAAAAAACCGACTTCATTCAACAATTCGTCTCCTCCGCGTCACCCTGTAACACCATTTTGGAGAGTATCCGCTGGACGTAAACAACGTCTGACGCAGCTGACACAGAACAGCATACGTGGTTTACGTCCAGCGGATATTCTCCAAAATGGTGCTACAGGGTGGAGGAGACGAATTGTTGAATAAAGTCGTTTTTTTTCTTCTTTTGCGCACAAAAAGTATTCTCGTAGCTTCGTATAATTGCGGTTGAACCCCTGATGTCACATGGATTATTTTACCGATGTCCTTGCTACGTTTCTGGACTTGGGAACATTTCAGTTGCGTTGCTGTCTATGCAGGGTCAGACAGCTCTCAGATTCCACCAAAAATATCTTAATTCGTGCTCCGAAGATGAACGAAGGTCTTAAGGGTTTGGAACGACATGAGGGTAAATAATTAAATGACAGAATTTTATTTTTTGGGTGAAATAACCCTTTAAGTGGTATTTCTATATTATTAATTGTGAATTATTTTTCATGTTTTAATTTTTCATTTTAGTTTTAGTAATTTTCTTAATTACAGTAATATATTTGTTTATTTATTTTTTATGTATATATGTATGTGTTTAGAGATTGCTTGCTCTCTGAGAGCTGCCATTCTACATTTTAATTGTACTTTGGGCAATGATAATCTTTTATGTTCTTTTGCTATCTTTAATTCGTTTTAAAAAATAAATAAATTTATATTTAGCATTAATATATATCTTTTTCAGCTTTAACAAACTTTATTTCACTTAGTATTTCACTAGTTGCTAATGGCACATTTCTATTTTTTTATTTTTAATCTAAAATTTAGATTTTATTACAGCTTTATTTCCATTAATGAAAAATATTTTTAATAGTTTTTGTCTTAGTTAACGATAACAACACTGGTATAAATTTACAATATTAATAATCATAATAATAACAACAACAATAATTCTAAATACATTTTAAAATAGATATAAAACCATTTTATTAATAATAAAATTATTCTTATTAAAAAAATACTAAATTTTATTAAGTAATAAGTGGTATGGATAAGCTACTTGACCTAGTTACACTGTACACCGTATCACAGTTTCTATTTTCTCAGTTAACACACAATCAAAACAGACTGCGATCATCTTGTTTTTCTACAGGCAGTTGAATAAGGAAATCATACTTAAGAGTGGCCAAGTCCATGTGTCCGGTCACCTCCAGGCCATAGAAGCGCTGCATGTCCTTAATGGCACTAGAAAGGATCTGGGCTGATTGCATGGTGGACATCTGTCTGCTAACCTGGGACAGGTAGCCATACGTCCTCAGCCATGACTTTAAGGAACAACACACAGAAAATGTTGGAGAGTTGACAAGGTGTTGCAACAACTACTACCAAGAAGTGTGGTGACGATGGGATTACACAACAGAAAGAAAAAATGAACATACAGGAAGACATTAATACACAAGCTGCTTTTTAATTACGCAACTATCCATTAGAATCCATCAGGAAATATTATGGAGGTTTGGATTAAGATAAGTTAAGTCTTAAACTACATAAACTCAAAATAATTTGTGCACCAGAAACAAGTTTTAAATGTTTGGTAAAGAATTGAATATTAATATGAATATCAATATTTGAAGGTGTTTTCAGTTAAGACCACTGCCACATGGTCAGGCTATGAGGACAGATGTAAACATCCTTACACACCATCTAATATTCACCAGAGGTTGCAGAAACATCCTATTGTAATTCTCGACGTTGAAATTACCAAACGGTTACTAAACAGATAGGACTGGATTCAATACCAGGTAACCCAATGAAACCCTATGGTCCTGTAAGGAGTAAAAAGAAACTTTAAAATTTGCTTTTTATTAAAAAAAATAAAATAAATAAATTTAAAAAAAGTCAAACAGTAAAATGGCTTACAAACAGCACTGTAAAGAGAAACACTGACTTTTTTTTTTGACTGCTTTAGTTGTATTTATTGGTTGTGTCCAGTAACCCAATAAGTTATGCTTTCTAATACAATAATAGGGTGATCATTAGATTATTACACACACAAAAAATACACTTTAATAATAAAAACTATTGGTGTTGTTACAGCATTATATTTAATTAAAGCTCTTATGACCTATATAAACGTAAATCTCTTTTTTTTATTTTTTGTTTTGGGATATGTCTAACTGTTACACATTTATCACACGACAATGATAGTTATTTAAAAAGTTGAGCAATTATCCAAACAATACAAGTTATTAAAATTTGCTTTTTATTAAAAAAAAAAAAATAAATAAATTTAAAAAAAGTCAAACAGTAAAATGGCTTACAAACAGCATTGTAAAGAGAAACACTGACTTTTTTTTTTGACTGCTTTAGTTGTATTTATTGGTTGTGTCCAGTAACCCAATAAGTTATGCTTTCTAATACAATAATAGGGTGATCATTAGATTATTACACACACAAAAAATACACTTTAATAATAAAAACTATTGGTGTTGTTACAGCATTATATTTAATTAAAGCTCTTATGACCTATATAAACGTAAATCTCTTTTTTTTATTTTTTGTTTTGGGATATGTCTAACTGTTACACATTTATCACACGACAATGATAGTTATTTAAAAAGTTGAGCAATTATCCAAACAATACAAGTTAAAGTGTGAATGGTGTTATCAGTAAACCTGATATTATTAAAACCATGAGTTGAAAAGTGTCAAAAAAAAAAATCGATCAAACCGATTCCTAATTGTCAAGTTTTCTTAAATTTGATTAATTGTCCTCTAAACTAACTTAAACGTAAAACTCATACTTTCACAATCCTGGAAGACCAAAGCAAAATGAAGCCAAACAGAATTTCACAACTCGATATGTACAGATAAACTCCACAAAGTTTGTTTAGTGTCGTCAGTATTTCAGCACAAAACTTTAAACCACTGAGTCTACAAACCTCTGCGTTGAAAGCATCATGTTCTGCAGTTGTTTCAGCAATGTTGACAAACAGCAGGATGAAAATCATAGTAACGGGTCTCAGCGACCGATGCGATCTGCTCCTGCGGACTGACATCTCCACTCCGGGACAGCAATGAGAAATGAACACACTACCTTCTCCTCCCCAAGAACCGCGTGATTAGACAGCAACCCGGGAGAATCTAGCCTTTTATCACCAAAATAAGGTCATTGTTCTTCTCGGACCACAAACCCACCAGCTTAAGTGAACGTTTTCGCTTGTATTGCTATCCGTGCAAACAGTTCGCATAGGTCTCCATTGGTGCGCGCAGGCTTGTAAACTATAACATTAGCATGACCAGCAGCTATCAACCCATTAAATATTGAATAAAAAGACTACTGTACTTGTTGATCTGCATTGCATTGCTTGTGTTGATATAAGCACCGCCTGGATAACCCCATCTGGAAATGTCGAGAACCAGGCGGCGCGTCCTCGAATCTATACTCAATCTGTTGCAGAACACCAAACAGGAGCATGAAAGCTCATGATGAGGATCTCATGCCGTTCTGCAGCACGCAGCCGCACCCCATTCCCCGCCCACTTTCTCCGTTTACCTTTGTGATATTATGCACACCATTCTTGGTTTTATAATAAACATTCCATATGTATTCTTGAAAAACGCAGATAAAGGGAGCTGTACTGAAATTGGTTTGTTTTGAAGAACAAAAATCGTTATGCAAATATAACTTCCACTTTTAGTTCTCACTGCCACCTGTTGTTCATATTCAGTACTGTAAATATAAAGTAGGATTCATATAGTACGCAAGAAAACAAAAGCAAAAAAACAATAGCAGCCCTGATTGATCAATGCGTCTCTCTGTAAATCACATTCAAGCCAATTTTACTTAAACTAAATTTTCTTGACAGAACATTAATGTTCACTGAGGGTCCATTATCATGGAGTGTTCACTCAGTCAGAGCTAACATGCTAATAGTTAGCTTGTGTACTTGAGGTAGTTTTTATACCCAACAAATACCATTATGTGAAAATGTGATTTATTTAGCTATTTGTCATGTGTCGTCGATTTCCCGCTTTGGCGATACTGATAAGGATTAAAAGGAAGATGCCCAGAGTCCAAATCACTGTCAGTGGAAGGACCAATGTGACAAGATCTAAAATTAGACAAAATCCATATGGGTCAAACATGATAAAAAGTATGGTATCTATGTATTAAAATGTCACAGGACACTACATAAACATACTTGTCATAGGTCTGACTGGTAGCTCTCGTCTGATTGGTCCATAAGACAGCAGGCCTCGAGCCTGCTCATCCATAACCACCTCTCTTTTGGATACAGTTTTACATTCCTAAAACAAATCATGTCAGGTTAACAATGGGAAAACGTGATTGTCCGAAACCAGCTGGTAAAAAAAAAAAATGCTTACAGGAATACAAGATTTTCCATCCTCAGGTGTGCAGAGATGAACAGTGCAGTGCAGGTAGAAACTGTGGGGCTCGTATACAAACCGAAACATATCAAACGAATAACGGACAGTCGACCCCTCACCATTTCTTCCTGCAGGGTGTGCCGTACCATTACCAAATGAAGCCGTTTTGTCATTTGTGCACCTTGAGGACAATCAGAAAAACATCAAGACATTTCTGAAAGGTGAAATATTTAGTTATTGCAACCGAATCTCATGAGAAAATGTAATTATTTTACGAGCCACCGATTTCATATTTACAGTGTGAAACTAACCATCAGTGGAACTTAGTTTAGAAGTGACTCTTGAGTAAAGGGGTGTTCACCCTTTGTTGTTCGACAGTTTTGCAGGCAAAAACCAGTCATTTAAATGGGAATCCACGTTATCGGGAGTTTCGCTTGAGGGAAAAGAAATTCCTCACACAAATTTTACTTGGGTTCAAATTGGTTACACAAATTCGCTGTTGAACAACAGACAGCTGCTTGGTTTGAAAGTGTGCCGCATTGCTTTACATCTGCAAAATCTCACCAAAATGTTGCTAATGTGACTTTTTCACAAAGTTTCTGTACCTTCAGTCACCAGTTCACCAAAAACAAAATACCTATGAATTGCCATGAGTGTGTATTGGTAACTGATCTTAAAAAGAGACATTTGGATTTAAAATTTACAAGCATAAAATTCACAATACTAACCCATTTACAAGCAGTGTGTGGCTAAAGCCTGACTTATTTGCTTGAGGAGTCTGAGTCACCCAACACTCATTTACTTTCAGATGGAAGAAATCTTCAGGCTCCGTCACTTGGATCTGGACATAGATTTGATCTCCAAGCTTAATAGTAGGTGCGCTGGTGAAAGCCTCTTTGTATGTGTGATCTTTAAACAGGCTCATCTCCACCTTGGCATCCACTTCATCCACCTTGAACATTCTTTCACTTCAAAAACAAATCAAATCGGTTAAACACATGCTTGGGTATAATTTGAAGAAAAAAAAAATTTAATAAATGAAAATGTGATTAAAGTGTACTCACCCTTAGGCAAACCATAATGTAGATATGTTTGTTTCTTTATCGTTTTAGCAATTTAGAAATCCTTCAAATAATGTCTTGTGAAGAAACAAAATCACCATTAAAATTATTGCACAATGTTAATAGATGGACTGGAGTTGTGTGGATTTCTTGTGGATTGTGACGTTTTTAATCAGCTGTTTGGACTCCGAGTCGCGGTTTCTCACTATTCTGATGGCACCCATTCACTGCAGAGAATCCATTAGTGAACAAGTGATGTAATGATTCTGTTCCAATGAAGAAACAAACCCATCTACATCTTGGATGGCTTGAGGGTGAGTACATTTTCAGCAAATTTTAATTTTTGTGTGGACTATTCCTTCAAAATCAATGTGTTACCTGGAGAAAGAGATGATGGGAAACGCCAGGCTGAGTCTACGGATGTACGGATAGATGCACTTGTACTCAATCTGTACAACTGGATCTCTCACAATGTTTCCATAGATAGGTGGGTCAGACATCAGTGTTAAGGAGTACACAATGTGTGTTATGTTCTTCTGTTTAGAGTGGATGCCATTTAGGGACATGTAATGTGAACATGCTGATGCTTGCATAGTTTGAGGGGGGAAAAAAACAAAAAAATTTTATTTTACCTCCAGAGGTTTGCCTCCACATGCAGTGTACTGGTCCATTGGTGTGTGCACTGTGAAATAGGCTGATCCAGAGATCTCCTCTCTATGGGCACGACAGCTGGCGTTAGTCAAATGAACAGCTTCTATTCCCACATTGTAGTACTTGAAGAACTCTTCATCCACTAGGATGGAAATGAAGTCTTTGCCACACGTCACATTCATTGTTGCGACTTGAAAAGAAATATTAGATTAATACAAAATTTGTTAAATTACAATAACATAACATTGGAAAAAAACAGCAAGTTTGTTAGTCTTAGGTGGTACTTAGTTAGCCAAGCAACCAGAGCCAGATTCACAAGACATTCTTATGAAGGGGAAAAAAAAAACATCTTAAATTTTTTTTTTTTTTAATTGTTATTAAAACAACTTGATTCTAATTCTTGAAAATCTTAAAAATCATTGTAAACAACTTGAAGTTAGGATAACCTAACCCCAAAAGGTAGCCTATAGTCTGTCATTTTATTCTTTTTTTTTTATTATTAAGATATTAGGAATACAATTACAGAATACTTCAAAACTTAGACAACCCAAGTTAGACAAAAAAAAAAATCAAATGTAG
The DNA here is from genome assembly GCF_001515625.1 of Sinocyclocheilus rhinocerous. Lineage (NCBI taxonomy): Eukaryota > Metazoa > Chordata > Actinopteri > Cypriniformes > Cyprinidae > Sinocyclocheilus > Sinocyclocheilus rhinocerous. The sequence goes on from NW_015666566.1 coordinate 600,356, forward strand.
AAAACATTTATAAAGAATTCTTCTCAAGACTTTTGTGAACATGGCCCCAGCTTGACAACCAGCTAAACGCCAGTCTAGGAGATCAGTGTAAACTAGCTAAGACCAGCAATTCAACTGGTTACACAGTTTTGCCCACAAGGTTGACTCCTTTACCCTGGTCACAGAGATCTCCAAAGTAGCCAACTGCACATTTACAAGTTCGCCTCTGCGACAAAACGCAGGTAGATGGGTCAGAACACTGCGATATCTCACATTCACCTGAATGAAAAAAATGGTTTAATAACAAGACTCGATTGAGATGAAATATTTCCATCACATGTGACCTTACCAGAAATACTCCCAACAGCACAGAGTAACGTTGCAAGATGCAGAAACACCTGTGAGAGAAATTACAGTGAGTGAAAAATTACGCAGTTAAAATCTGACACTGAAATACTTAAAAAAAAAAAAATAAATAAATAAAAAAATAAAATAAAATAAAATAAAATAAAACCTTTGATTTCTGATAGTGCGTCATTTGTATCGGCTAATCTTTTTTATTTAGATGTGTTTTTTTTTTTGGTTTTAGAAAATAGCAGTTTTAAGGTAGCCTAATATCTAGTCTACATGTCAAATGGAACCCATTCAAGTAAATAAGGATTAAATACATCAGAGAGGAAACGCTAAATGAATTTGATGAGTGACACCTGTACCAAATGCCTCTGGTCGTCTGATTGACACATTAAATGACCAATCACTTCTTTTACATGACGTTTATGGGCCGGTACCGACGAAAAATAAATAAATAGGCACACATATTTAAAATACATTATCAAACATTTCATGCATGTACATAGCCTGTTATACATTGTTAACGTTACGTTATACACAGGCTACATTATAATGATATGTTAAAATAAATACACATAACACTTGAACTATTATTAAAGCTATTAAAACCAGTCCTATTCTCAAATGATAGCATTTAACAGCATATTAATATTTTTCTTTAACGTTTCCAAAGAACATGTGACTCGTATGACGTAATCAAAACAAATCCGTTGATCGGCGCTCGATTGATTTAGTTACCAGTCGCTGCATGATGTTTGTAGGAAGTCATGTGAGGGCTTTTATTCTGCTGTGGCAGTAAGTTAGCTGCTCTCATCCTCTGCTTCCCGCTTTCACTTGAGTGTCGCAGACAGCAGGTCCTATTATTTTATAAGTGATGCTTGTGATGAGAGTCCGCCGCGGAAACACATTTTAGGGCGTCGTCTTGTCTGTAAACAATACAAGTGACGAGCACAATCTTTTGGATGAAACATTAATACATTTATTCAGTCATACACTTACTGAACTGTCATCTAATGAGACGTTCTCTTTATTCACTAAGCTTTATTCGGAGACCAGCGTAATTTAAGGGTTTTTTCGGAAATACTTAGAAAAAATGAACACAGAAAAGGATTTTTCTCCATTGACACCAAACATTGTGAGAGCTCTCAACGACAAACTGTACGAGAAGAGGAAGGTGGCAGCTCTTGAGATTGAAAAGTGAGTCATAATCTGTTGTTTATATTCATAAATGAGAGGAAATGTTTTCAAATTAGAATATGTGGTATTCATTTGCCTACAACTGCTTTTAGATTCGTTTAGTCCCATTTTGCTCCACTGACACGCATACTACAGCGTGTGAATTATAGTTTAACATGCATAGTTAGTTTCTCTCTGTAATAAGTAATTAATCGTTGTTATTTTGCTCAAATGGAGAGCTGGTCATCTGACATGCCACATGATCTCATTAGTCATGCTCATGATCAATAGCCCATAGTCCAAACGGCACTGAAGTCCAGCTAGTGTTTGAAATGAATTATTAGAATGCTGTGTTTTATTTATAGGCTATTCCATTTATCCGCTTCTTCCCAATCTTCTGTCAGGCTTGTACGGGAATTCGTCGCCCAGAACAACTCTGCACAGATCAGACATGTCATCCAGATACTGGCCACAGAGTTTGCGCTCTCCCAGCACCCTCACAGCCGAAAAGGAGGCCTCATTGGGTTGGCGGCGTGCTCCATTGCCCTGGGAAAAGTATATGAAATAAATGTGCTAAATACTTCCTCAATACACCACTGAATACTTGATTCATTGGTATATTGGCTGCAAGATGTTCAGTATGCTTGAAATTCCAAAGCAAATATGGAGGCTTTGCTTATGTTTATCTTATCTTTTGTACTATTCAGGATTCTGGATTGTACCTGAAAGAACTCATTGATCCGGTTCTTACATGTTTCAATGATTCTGACAGCCGTCTGCGCTACTACGCCTGTGAGGCCCTTTACAATATAGTGAAAGTTGCCAGGGGAGCAGTGCTGCCCCACTTTAATGTGCTGTTTGATGGGCTTAGCAAGGTAAACTAATGCACCTTCATATCTAGATGTATGCATGAAAGGTAGAAATGAATCACACATGGTATTCCATGCTAGTTTTAAATATTTATTTGAAATAATTTTGAGTAATTAGTAATAAATGCCATTTAAACATTTAAATATAATATAATATTTGTTAAGGGAAAAAAAGCTGTGTTATTGTCAGTTATAGGGTTATTATAGTTAACTTTTTTGTTACTTGAAATAAAATAAACTTTAACTGATTAACATTTCTTATTTTCATTTGGGTTAATTTGATGTACTAAAATAATGAAAATTAAAAAGTTAATAAAAACTGTATAGACATAATGAAAAATAAAAACAAAAAACATGACAAATGCTGCAAAATTACTAAAACTTTAGCTAAAATGAAATATATGTGTATATAAAAAACGAATTTGAAATATTAAAAAAACTATATTAGCGTCTCAATGATCTTAAAGTAACACTGACTAAAACTATTAAAAGTAGTTTACAGTAATTGAAATAAAGCTGAAATAAAATATAAATACTGTGTGAAAACTAAAATAATTAAAAAAACTGACTGAAATAAAGTTAAAAAGAAATTTAAAAAAAACTAGTTAAAAAAACTAAAACTAATAAAACTTAAGCTAAAATTTTACTGAAAACTGAAATGATACAAATAAAAGCTATTTCAAAATATTAATAAATACTAAATAATACAAAAATAACACTGGTGAGATGTTATTTTCTTCTGTTATAATCTTTTCTAAAATACCATAAACATTTAATGACATTTTTTCATATGTAAGAAGTGATAACACAGACCTTTTAACCGTGTTACTGACATTTTGAACATAATTTTCATTGGAATCACTTTTCAGTTGGACTCACCTTACATGTGATCTGTTCTTTACAGCTTGCTGCAGATCCTGATCCAAACGTAAAGAGTGGATCTGAGCTCCTGGATCGGCTTCTTAAGGTGAGTTTGAAATGAGAAACGTGGATTCCGCAGTTAAAGTTTGGAGGTATCAAATGAAATAATGACTTCTTATGTCCTTTTTATTTTAAGGACATTGTTTGGATGAAACATTAATACATTTATTCAGTCATACACTTACTGAACTGTCATCTAATGAGACGTTCTCTTTATTCACTAAGCTTTATTCGGAGACCAGCGTAATTTAAGGGGTTTTTCGGAAATACTTAGAAAAAATGAACACAGAAAAGGATTTTTCTCCATTGACACCAAACATTGTGAGAGCTCTCAACGACAAACTGTACGAGAAGAGGAAGGTGGCAGCTCTTGAGATTGAAAAGTGAGTCATAATCTGTTGTTTATATTCATAAATGAGAGGAAATGTTTTCAAATTAGAATATGTGGTATTCATTTGCCTACAACTGCTTTTAGATTCGTTTAGTCCCATTTTGCTCCACTGACACGCATACTACAGCGTGTGAATTATAGTTTAACATGCATAGTTAGTTTCTCTCTGTAATAAGTAATTAATCGTTGTTATTTTGCTCAAATGGAGAGCTGGTCATCTGACATGCCACATGATCTCATTAGTCATGCTTATGATCAATAGCCCATAGTCCAAACGGCACTGAAGTCCAGCTAGTGTTTGAAATGAATTATTAGAATGCTGTGTTTTATTTATAGGCTATTCCATTTATCCGCTTCTTCCCAATCTTCTGTCAGGCTTGTACGGGAATTCGTCGCCCAGAACAACTCTGCACAGATCAGACATGTCATCCAGATACTGGCCACAGAGTTTGCGCTCTCCCAGCACCCTCACAGCCGAAAAGGAGGCCTCATTGGGTTGGCGGCGTGCTCCATTGCCCTGGGAAAAGTATATGAAATAAATGTGCTAAATACTTCCTCAATACACCACTGAATACTTGATTCATTGGTATATTGGCTGCAAGATGTTCAGTATGCTTGAAATTCCAAAGCAAATATGGAGGCTTTGCTTATGTTTATCTTATCTTTTGTACTATTCAGGATTCTGGATTGTACCTGAAAGAACTCATTGATCCGGTTCTTACATGTTTCAATGATTCTGACAGCCGTCTGCGCTACTACGCCTGTGAGGCCCTTTACAATATAGTGAAAGTTGCCAGGGGAGCAGTGCTGCCCCACTTTAATGTGCTGTTTGATGGGCTTAGCAAGGTAAACTGTTGCCCCTTCATGTCTAGATGCATGCATGAATGGTAGAAATGAATCCCACATGGTATTCCATGTTAGTTGAAATATTTTTTTAGTAATCGATGCCATTTAAAAATTTTAATATAGTAAAATATTTCTTAAGGCTACAAAGCAGTGTTGTTGTTGTCAACTTTTGGGTTATTACAGTTTAACTTTTTTGTTATTTGAAATAAAATGTACATTAACTGATTTTTTTTTTCAGATTGTTGCCAAGGCAACATTTCTTATTTTCATTTAAGTTGATTTAATGTTCTAAAATAATGAAAACTAAAACTGTAAAAAAAAAAAAGTAAAACTGTATAGACATAATAAAACACAAATGACAGAACAGAAATGACTAAAACTATATTAGCATATCAGTGGTCTTAAAGTAACACTGACTAAAACTATTACAAATAGTTTAGTTTACAGTAATTGAAATAAAATAAAATATAAATATTAGGTTTAAACTTAATTTAAGAAAAAATTGTAAGAATTGTCAACTTACCAAAATAATTTTGTTACTAAAACTAATAAATAATTAATTCAAATAAATTAAAGCTATATAGGAATTTAAAAAAAATGAAGTTTTTGAAAAAGAAACTGAAACTAATAAAAATGACAGAAGTTCAAAACAAAAGTACAAAACAAAATTACTGAAAATATTAATAAATACTATAATAGTATATAATATAAAAAATGACAGTGGTAAGATGTTATTTTCTTCTGTTATAATCTTTTCCAAAATATATATATTTTTTTTACATATTTCATATGTAAGAGGTGATAAAATTTTACCTTTTAACTGTTACTGACATTTTGAACATAATTTTCATTGGAATTGTCAATACACAGTCATTCCTAACTTTTGTATTGTAATTTCCTCTTCCTGTGCCTAAGACTCACCTTACATGTGATCTGTTCTTTACAGCTTGCTGCAGATCCTGATCCAAACGTAAAGAGTGGATCTGAGCTCCTGGATCGGCTTCTTAAGGTGAGTTTGAAATGAGAAACGTGGATTCCGCAGTTAAAGTTTGGAGGTATCAAATGAAATAATGACTTCTTATGTCCTTTTTATTTTAAGGACATTGTAACAGAGAGCAACAAATTTGACCTAGTGGCTTTTGTCCCGCTGTTGCGTGAGAGGATTTACTCAAACAACCAGTATGCCCGCCAATTCATTATCTCATGGGTGAGTTGAGCACTTTCACCAATCTTTGTTTTATTTTTGCTTTAAATATTTCTATTTAGCTTTATTTTTATTTCAGTTTTATTTTTAGTAATTTTAGTACTTCAAATTCAACTTATTTTTAGTGCTGTCAAACGATTAATCGCGATTAATCACATCCAAAATAAAAGTTTTTGTGTACATAATATATGTGTGTGTACTGTGTATATTTATTATGTATATATACATACACTCACATACAGCATATATTTTGGAAATATTTAAATGCATACATTTATATATTTATATTCTTATATTTTATATTATATATAAATATATTTAATATATAAACACTACATATTTTTCTTAAATATATGCATGCGCGTGTTTGTATTTATATATACGTAATAAATATACACAGCACACACATATATATTATGTAAACAAAAACTTTTATTTTGGATGAGATTAATCGTTAAGTTTTTCACGTTTAGCTTTTTGCCTAATATTTATATTTTATTTTATTTCGGCTCTCTTTCAGTCTCCCAAAAATGACAAATAGTTTTGTTTTTCATTAACAATAACAACACTGATAATAGTTGCCATTATCATTTTGTGATTTCCTGTGATGGTTTGACTCCAGATCCACGTGTTGGAGTCGGTTCCTGATATCAACCTCTTGGATTATCTGCCAGAATTTCTAGACGGACTCTTTCAGATTCTTGGAGACAGCAGCAAAGAGATCAGGCGGATGTATGTCGCATTATCTTTTCCTTTACCTGAGATAGTTTCTCCCTCTTCCTCTTTTCTCTGTTATGTTTTTCTCATTTTTAAAGAGCATTAACAGCTGCTGTTTAATAGGTGTGAGGTGGTTTTGGGGGAATTCCTGAAAGAAATTAAGAAGAATCCATCCAGTGTCAAATTTGCGGAAATGGCCAACATATTAGTCATCCACTGTCAAGTGTCTGATGAATCAAAGTCGAGTGAGTCAGATTTAAATCTTTGTAGAATTCTTTTTATAGGTAAGTAGTGTAATTCTTTAATTTGGTCTTTCTGCAGCTAACGATCTCATCCAGTTGACGTCGATGACATGGATGAGGGAATTCATTCAGCTTGCTGGAAGAGTGGTACTGCCATATTCCTCTGGCATACTGACAGCAGTGCTGCCTTGCCTTTCCTATGATGACCGCAAAAAGAGTATCCTAAACTGTGGTTGTATATCTAATATAAAATGCATTTGCTGAGAGTATGTTTTGTGTTCAATGCCATTTAGCTATGTTTTTGAGGTATTGATATTGTCCTGTTAGTATTAGTTGCTACTGCTCCTCAATAAACCATCTCAAGGTACTAAAGAGGCTGCCAGTGCATGTAATCATAGCCTGATGAAGCTTGTGACTCCTGAAGATGATGAAGATGATGAAGAATCACAGACCAAATCGTCCCCTCCGGGCGATGGGACTCCATCTAAGAAAGAGGGTGATCTGAATGGCAAGTTTTTTTATTATAATTTTTCTTCTTTATTTTCTTCCAATTTTATTTATTTATTTAAAGGGGTCATATGATGCTATTTTAAAGATCATTATTTTGTGTATTTGGTGTAACAGAATATGTTGACATGCTTTAATGTTCAAAAAACACATTATTTTTCAAATACTGTACATTATTGTAGATCCTCTCTCTCCCGCCTCTCTCAAACGCTTCGGAAAGGAAAACTTGAAATCGCATCATATGACCCCTTTAAATGTGTGGAAGTAAAATAAAGTGAAAAGGTATGAGAAAAGTGATTGCATTGGCCGGGAATCGAACTCGGGCCTCCCTCGTGGCAAAGTGCCAAAATCGTTTGAGGGAGTGAACTGTGCTGCCTAGTGAACAAATGTGGTAATTGCTGAGGAAATTTCCAAGACAGTAAGAGAGATTGGAGTGTGCCACCTAGTGAGCAAATGTGGTAATTACTGAGGAAAGCTCCAAGACAGTTAGAGAGATTGGAGTGTGCCACCTAGTGGGCATGTATGGCAACTGCGTTTGAAAGTGCCCTCACTTTGGAAGCCAGGGGGCTACGTTAAGATTTCAGGAAGGCATTGGTGGTACAGTGGTAGAATTCTCGCCTGCCAGCTGGGGGGCCAGCGGCGGATAGTTGTAACTCACTGACAGCCAGGGCTGTGAAGTAACGAATTACAAATACTCACGTTACAGTAATGAAGTAGTTTTTATCAGTAATTGTACTTTTTTGAGTAGTTTAAAAATTGTGTACTTTTACTTGAGTACATTTTAAGTGATGTATCGGTACTTTTACTCCGATATTTTCCTCTGTTTGTGGTCGTTACATGCTTATTTTAATTTAATTTTTATCCATCAACGTGATTGGATAGAGAGTAATAGGTCTCGTGACTTTCGTCAAATCAAATTGTGCATAGAAAACTTTAACCGCCAACTTTTTATCATGGCTGCTGGAAGCGCAGTCTTCAAGCATCAATTCAGTCGCATCTTCCTCTAACTTAATATGTTAAGGTACATTTCGGATTTCTGCTTACTAAATGATTTGTCTACAGGCCAGTGTTCGAACTATACCGTGGACTTCATCAGGCTGTCTTTGAGTTCACATGAACAACGGTTAAAGTTACTCGTCGTCAGGCTACAGAAGAATACCATAATTCCTCCGTTCAATTAGGCCTAAGACATCGAGAGTCACGCAGACCTATAACAACCCAGCCACAACACCTAATTGCGAATAACATGCCTTACCTTAACACAGAATCGACCACAGAGTCCAACGTTTATATTTTTCTAAGAATCTTTGAGTTAACATGTACTAAACATGAGTCGAATTTGCACCGCAGCGCCCCCACACCTTGATGCTCATGACAAGAATAGCATGTATAGTTATCTTTATTGAAGTGAATTAGGTTTAAATCGCCGTCATGCATGAATGAATATTTTTGCAATTTTACACATAATAATCCACGATGATCACATGACACAAAACTGAAATTGCACGTCAAAATAACACATTGTCAATATTTTTTGAGAGATATTCTTCATTCTTTATGACAAACAAGATAATGTGAATTACAGAATGTACAACGTTTTTAAAATTTATAAATTGAGGTGTACAGCATTTATTATGAGGGGGTAGAATCCACAGCTCAGTACTCACTACTCATGAGTACTTTTAAATACAAATAGGCTACTCTTTTACTCTTACTCAAGTAGTTTTTTTGGAAAAGTACTTTTACTCTACTCACACTACATTTTTTGGAAGGTAATGGTACTTTTACTTTTTCAGTACTCTTTCCACCACTGTTGACAGCCAATGAAATTGAAGCATTTCAACAGTTTGCCAAAGGGCGGAAATTATGTCACAGCCAATCAGATTTTTTTCATGCATTTGTTTGGACCAGGGTTCGAATCCCACTCACGCAGGTCTAAACCATTATTTTACAGCTTTATGCTTTTTATAAATCAAAATTTTAAAATTTAACAATACATTACAGCTGCAAAGTATTTTAAATGTATGTCTTGCCTTTTTGGATTACAAAGCAAAGTATTATGAATAAATGATTAGTATTAAAATAAATACAGTAAAATAATAGTAATATGACATTACATGGTTATATGAAAACATGAATAGTTATATTAAATGGCTTTTGTAATGTAAATAAGAGGCATTTAAATTTAACTCAAATGGAGTAATATTCAAGTATTAAATGAAAATTAATTTAAGTGATGGAATAATTTAATTCAACACTTAATAAGTTAAATGACCAATAAGTGTTTCCAGAACCATATAAACTGTAAAATATTACTCCTATGAAGTAGAACACAGCACTCATGAAGCAATTTGTAATTTTCAGTTGTATTTTTATTAAATGCTTTAAGCTCTTTTTAAGACTAGTAAATATTGATCCAAAATAACAAAGTAGAAAAATTTGTAATTTTCAGTTGTATTTTTATTAAATGCTTTAAGCACTTTTTAAGATTAGTAAATATTGATGCAAAATAATAAAGTAGAAAGAAAAATAGAATTCTGACAGTATATACATATTACAATCTCACACTGAAAAATAAACAAATCAAAATATACAGTATATACATGAGTTAAATATTTCTAAGGGGCAAAAGATCAAGAAATATAATTTATTTCTTTTTTTCTGCCCATTTTTTCTCGTAAAATGCAGACTCTTTAAACTCTTTCCAGGTCATCTCTTTCTGTTGAAACACTCCGCTCCCAGACACTAGAATATGTAAATACAATATATTTTTCTGTACATTCAGATCATGCTGCAAAACAGTGATGTTCTTCCACTGTATTTTTGTCTTGTTTTCCAGTGCAAATGCCTAAAGATTCTTAAATAAAGATACATTTACTGGAGATACAAAATGACATGAAATATGAAGTCTAGTTTGAAGTGATTTTGTGATTAAAACAAGAACTAATATCTGCCATTTGGCAAAAAAGTCAACTTAATTTAAAGGGAAGTTTTGACATCTCATTCACAAATATTTGTTATTGTTTTAAGTGTAAACTCATTTAATTTTATTACATTTTTCAAGACTTCATTTTACATTTGCATGTGAAATAAACATATCTTGACTGAAAGATGTTTGATATTTGGAAAACAAGACAAAACAGAGGAAGAAATTCCTTCACTTTTTGCTATGCATCCAACATTTAATGCCATAATTTTATGAATTTAAGACTTTCTGCTCTGATTTAAAACTTTCTTAAGGCATTAATTTGTGTAAGGGTAAATGAAGACATTTTAAGACTTTAAAACCTGCAGAAACCTTTTGTGTATGGTGTTGTTAATGTGTCAAATATTTACCTGTATCTGACTGAGGATCTGCTTGGGTTCCAGGAAAAGATGACAGCAAGGGCACAGGACGTGTACAAACAGTGGTCTCTACAAGAACAACAAAGTATCTGACTATCTGCTTGGGTTCCAGGAAAAGATGACAGCAAGGGCACAGGACGTGTACAAACAGTGGTCTCTACAAGAACAACAAAATAGCAGTATTACAAAAAGCAGTAATTCCATTACAGACACAAATAAACACACACGCACACATATAATTTATATATATATATATATATATATATATATATAAACCATAATGTTACTAAAGTAAAACTGTAGTAATCCTACTGTTCTTGGCATATTGATATTAATTTACAATTTCATGGCTGTACTGCAAATATAATGCCCAATACAGTAACAACAATAGTACATTTATTGTTGTGATTCTACTAAAATACCATGGCTAAACTATGGTTACTATAGTAAAACCATGCCCAGAAAACATTTAATAACAACAATAGTAAATTTATTGTTGTGATTCAACTAAAATACCATGGCTAAATTATGGTTACTATAGTAAAACCATGGTCAGAAAACATTTTTGAACTGTGGAATACATGTAATCTCATTACAAAACTGAAAATAATGCTTACGTCCATTCATAATTTAGCTTGTAATCAACAGATGACGTGTTAATGATGACAAACAATACACAGAAACGTAAATTACAGCCATGTTCATTCATAATTTGGCGTGCAAACAAACAAACCTACGATGAACTAAGTTATAGTAAATAAAACTCGACAGGTAAAGTTTGGAAACGAACAAAAAACAAACTAATGTGATTTCAGCATTAACGGTAATGACTGAGGATCTGCTTGGGTACCAGGAAAAGATGACGGCAAGGGCACAGGCAGTGTACAAACAGTGGTCTCTACAAGAACAACAAAATAGCAATATTACAAAAAGCAATAATTCTATTACAGACACAAATAAACACGCACACATACATACACACACATACAATATACTGTGTATGTATATATATATATAAACCATAATGTTACTATAGTAAAACTGTAGTAATCCTACTGTTCTTGGCTGATTGATATTCATTTACAATTTCATGGCTGTACTGTAAATATAATGCCCAATACAATAACAACAATAGTAAATTTATTGTTGTGATTCAACTAAAATACCATGGCTAAATTATGGTTACTATAGTAAAACCATGGTCAGAAAACATTTTTGAACTGTGGAATAAATGTAAACTCATTACAAAAATGAAAATAATGCTTACGTCCATTCATAATTTAGCTTGTAATCAACAGATGACGTGTTAATGATGACAAACAATACACAGAAACGTAAATTACAGCCATGTTCATTCATAATTTGCGTGCAAACAAATCAACCTACGATGAACTATAGTAAATAAAACCCGACAGGTAACGTTTGGAAACGAACAAAGTTTACTAATGTGATTTCAGCATTAACGGTAACAAAACGTAAACTGATCTCACATAAAGTATCTTACCTTTGATAGACGCTTGAGAATGCATTGAATTAAACTAGGCGATCGCCGCTGTTTTCTTCTTCTTCTGCGAATTCATATTTCCCGGGGTGCCAAAACACGGAAGAGCGCCACGAGAGCACTAGCGGCCGAAAGTATATCGCATCCGTAGTGGTTTAGCACTACCGTTGAGAATGAATGGGAAACGGTTTAGGGCCGTTTAGCTAAAGAATCCCCGGCCGCCGCGCGGGAGGTCCTCGGTTCGAAACCGAGCAGAAACAGCTGCAGCATTTTGAAGAGAAGTATATTGCATCCGTAGTGGTTTAGCACTACCATTGAGAATGAATGGGAAACGGTTCCCGGCCAATGCATCCACACTTTTTTCCTGTTGCACATTTTCGAAATATCTTGCTTATTCACACTAACGTTGAAATGTTTGTGGTCAGTATGATTTTTTTTCTAAATAAATTAATTCTTGTATTCAGCAAAAATGTGTTCAATTGCTCAATAGAGACAGTAAACATATTGTTAAAAAACAAATCTATTTCCAATAAATGCTGTTCTTTTGAACGTTCTATTCATTAGAGAATTGTGTGTCATAAAATATTAAGCAGCGCAATTATTTTCAACGTAAAAAAAAAACAAATGCTTCTTCAGCACCAAATCATTATATTAGAATGATTTCTTAAGGATCATGTAACACTGAAGACGAGTAATGACAGCTGAAAATTAAAAAATATATTAAAATTAAATATACTCATATATGTGTGTGTGTGTGTGTGTGTGTGTGATCTTGGTCTTGGTCATAAATTTTACTGACCCTGAAGCTTTAGTGCCAGCAATTGTTTCCACATTGTTTTCTAAATGCAAGTGTCCTGAAAATTAATTTGAAAACCTTTGCCTGCTTTGATTTTATATCTCTGTTTTTGGTTATAGATTCCCTAAATGAGTCTCAGGAGTCAGTAGGCTTCAGCAACATCTCCTTCTTCACTCCAGCAAGGTACGTTTTGACAGTCACTGACACAACAACACTTTGTCTTTCTGTTTTCTGATGTTACACACTAAACACAGTAAAATAACTCATTAATGAACATTAATTCTAAGTAGAAGAGTCAACCATTAGCCGTTACTAAATGTCTACCTAAGTGTCTAGTTAAAAGATCAGAAGCTATTTAAGGATTTCTACCGGATCTCTGATTTACTCTGTGCTGTGTAGTTCTGACAGGTCTGCTGTAACTCTGGATCTGGATGGCATAGTGCAAGTACTGGACAGACATTTACACGATTCATCCACCGGAATGATGACTTGCATCGCTGTGTTGAAGTGGTTGTACCATTTGTACATCAAGACCCCTCGCAAGGTTTCTATAGATGGTATTTTAAATGTGCAGTTTCAATGCTAAAAAGTACAGTGCTAAACGTGTTTTATTCCACTTTATCTCCATGCCAGATGTTCAAGCACACAGATAGTTTGTTCCCCATGTTACTGAAGACACTATCAGATGAATCTGATGAAGTAAGTCATCATATTTTCCCAATCATCTCAATGCAGGTCTACCAGACGCAGCCATTTTAAAGAACAAATCTCTCTCATAGGTGATTTTAAAAGACTTGGAGGTTTTAGCAGAAATTGCATCATCACCTGCTGGTCAGACGGACACGTCTGGGTCGTGCGACAGCTCGGATAGCAAAACAGAGCTTCATATTCCAGGTGGGGTCACAGGTGTGCAGCCAGTGGTGGTTGGTGGGTAACGATTCCTGGTCCTCTTTATATCTGTTTATATACCAGAAAAGAAGATTATTAACAGAATGCTGTGAACATGAAATCAAACAAGCTCTTTTTATTTGACAGGTTCAAAGGTGACAGATTTATCTCCATCGACTCCCAGCATGAATTCATACTTCTACAAGTTCATGATTAATTTGCTCAAGCGCTTCAGTTTAGAGAGGAAGCTTCTAGAAATGAGAGGGGCTTTCATTATCAGGTAAAACTATCCTAGCTCCTTTAATGAAGACTACTGTAGTTCCTCAGTGGTTTAAACCTAGTAAAATTGTAGTAATCCAAGTAGAAACATCTGTAAATCTGAGTATACAAATAGATTCAACAGATTTTGTCAGTAAGTTTCGTCTACTTCTCAACAGGCAGCTGTGTCTCCTCCTGCATGCGGAGAACATATTTCACTCTATGGCGGACATCTTACTCAAGGAGGAAGATCTGAAGTTTGCCTCCACCATGGTGCAGACACTTAACACTATTCTGCTTACCTCAGCTGAACTCTTCCAGCTGCGGAACCAGCTCAAGGACTTGCGCACACAGGTAACATCTGCTTTGAGGACTGGGATCTTTAGAACAGACTCATAAAATCCAGGACGATTGTTTCTACTTGAGGTTTTGCATCTGTGCTCATTATCACTGTTTTATGTTTCTACTTTTTTACCCATCAGGAAAGCTGTGCTCTTTTCTGCTGCCTCTATCGCTCTTGGTGTCACAATCCAGTGGCCACTGTGTCGCTCTGCTTCCTGACACAGAACTATCGGCATGCCTATGACCTCATCCAGAAATTGTATCCTTGCTGTAAAGAGTTTATAATGTATCATTCGGTTTCAGACTGACTCAATATTCTTTATGCTAGTGTTGAAAAAAAGATGTGCTGCTTAATATTTTTGTGGAATCACTGATACATTGACAAGTCAAATAAATAGCATTGATCATTGATAAGTCAAATAAATAGCATTTATTTGAAATATAAATATTTTGTAACTATATAAATGTCTTTACTGTCACTCAATGTAATGTGTCCTTGCTAAATAGTGTTTATTTCTTTAAATATATATTTTTTAATCTTTCAGACCCCATACTTTTGAACAGTATTTTATATAATTGGGATTTAATAAAAAAACAACAAAAAAAACAACAACAAAAAAACCAATGAAATTATTCATACCTAGTCCATGGAATGTGCAGAAATATCTGGAAATTTCTTTTAAATTGTTATATAGAAGCAGGGAAAATCATTGAAATTTTGTACTGAATTTTATTTTTAATGTTACATTTTAAATATTTGTATTATTTAATGAGTTCTCTGTGTAATCTAATGTGTAAAATATTGACAAAAAATGTTTGAGTAATCACAAACTACTGTAGAAGTAATTGAATTTAATTGATCAAAATGTGCCCGTACTCTAGAAATATATATTTTTTAAAAATGACAAAAACACCTTGATTTGAGCTGATCAGTGGAGACCTGGAGGTAACTGTGGACTTCCTCATGGAGGTGGATAAACTTGTGCAGCTAATCGAGAGCCCCATCTTCACCTGTGAGTCCCATTCATCCACCACATAAAAGTGTTGAGCATCATTTTCAGCTCTCCACACTAACACTCATTCTCTTTGCAGACCTTCGTCTGCAGCTACTGGATGTAGAGCATAACCCGTATCTCATCAAGGCTCTGTACGGCCTGCTGATGTTGCTTCCTCAGAGTCAGGTTTTCCAGCTGCTTTCACATCGGCTCAGCTGTGTGCCAAACCCTGAACTCATGAGGACCGTGTAAGTTCTCATGCGCTCTAAACAGTCTGACATCTTCTAGACTGGATATTCTCAACTGCTTTATTTTTTCAGGGAAGACCCAAAGGCACCCGTCAAAGACAAACGATTACCCCAGCCACACATCGACTACAGTGAACTGCTCCAGCACTTCGACAGAGTCCAGAGCAAACACCTGGAAGTGAGGCATCAGAGGGCGGGACGCTCTGAGCACCCAGACAGGAAGTTGTAAAGGTCACATACAGGATGAGATTACGCAGCCTTTGTCCGAAAAGACTGGAACCTCAGCAGGACCTGTAGTGGGCATCTACGTGTCACCTTATTCAGTTTTTAATGTATTCAAGCTACTATAGGCATGAGGGACTTCAATGTGCTTTATTTTTTATACTACGTGAAGTGCTTTATATTCAGGTGCTGGAGTTGATGTAGTATGTACATACTTGGACATAATTGGACTAGGTAATCTGTTACAGATTAAGGGCCAATGGTTATATCATTCCCAACTGACTGGTTTAATATAACCCTCCCCAAACCATTTGTACAAAACACCTTGCACGTAGCCCTGGATGTTTATTAGGAATTTTTATGTAAAACTTGATGTCTTCTCATGACAAGTACTGTAAATGAGTCTTTAATGGACATTTGTCTTTTTTTGTATTGTGATTTTATCTCTCACACAAACCACATCCAACAATATTCACTGTTTCCTCAGCATTCCCTTAGGAGTCTGCTTGTCCTTTTTCCCACATTAACATATTCATTCTTGGCCTTATGTACATGCAAGCCGTTTCTCTGTAATGTGAAGACAAAGTTACAATAAAGTGGACCATGATCATTATGTAGTTTTTGTTTGTTTTCTTGAATCACATGTTGCTTATCGGCATGAGAACCCCAGAATCTCACTTTTTACAATCCAGCAGATGGCGCTATTGTATTACTTTCACTAAGAAAACGTCTTAGCTGTGGCTGAGAGAGAAAACGCTTAATTTCTTACCGAAATTCGCTAGACGCTTCTTTTTAAATGACTGAATTTCGCTATAGATAACCCAAAATCGAAATGTGAAGTTATACATACCGTTTATGAGGAATTTACAGTTACATTTTTTACATTCCTAAAATTCTTTCTCCGTACTTCTCGTTAGTATAGTGGTAAGTCATCGGGCGGGAGACCGGGGGTCGATTCCCCGACGGGAAGAGCATGTTTTGGTTTTTCTGAATGTCTCTGTCTGCGTCCATAATGTACGCGAGAGCTCAACACATCATTCCTTCTGGTGGCTTAAAATGTATGAAATGACGAGCTTTTTGTAATTCAAATTGAAAATCTTACATAATAGTTATTTTATTCAATCGAAAACAGCTGTTTTAGTGGAGAGGGTGGAAGGACGGTTTATGATTTATGCGCTGCTTGATTAAACAGAAACACGACGCAAGGAAAGTAGCTCGGAACAGCGCCATGAAATTCGCGTGTGGCCAAAAATATAACGCATCGGTAGTGATTAGCACTACCATAGAGAATGAATGGGATAAGTTTAGGGAAGATAAGCGTTTAAAGGGGTCATATGATGCTATTTTAAAGATCATTATTTGGTGTAACAGAATATGTTGACATGCTTTAAAGGGGTCATATGATGTTGCTAAAAAGAACATTATTTTGTGTATTTGGTGTAATGAAAAAAAACACATTATTTCCCACATACTGTACATTATTGTTTCTCCTCTATGCCCCGCCTTTCTGAAACGCATCGATTTTTACAAAGCTCATCGGTCAGAAAAAGCGAGGTGTGCTGTGATTGGCCAGCTATCCAGTGCGTTGTGATTGGCCGAATACCTCAAGCGTGTGACGGAAATGTTACCTGCAGATCTTATACATGCACAAATAGCTACATAACACACTAAAGAAAAGGAAAAATAGAAATCGCATCATATGACCCCTTTAAAATAATCCGTTTTCAGATCCCAGACAGATGTTCGAATCCCATATGGGGATACTAATAACATTTTAAAAATTTGAACGTTCAGAGCTGTAATGTTTGCAACGACTACACTTAGTCACAGTTTCATTTATGCTATATTTTAATTTTACACAGAAAAATTATTAAAATTAATTTTATTATATTCATTTATTCATTATTGATTACCATTTTGTAAAGTAGACTGTCAATGGCTAATGTTATAAATGCTTTTTAACTATTTAGTCTATGACAGAGACCTATTGACATTTTTTTTTGCTTTTAAAACGAATATATATGCCTGCACTAGTGACACGAGAACACTGAAACTGCCCTGTTTGTCTGAAGTAGACATGAAGATCAGCCCATCTGCTTTTGAAACTTCTCTTGCCCTTTGATCACAGATTCTTTTGAACGTTCTCCATTCCACACGAAACATCACACTTCACATTAAACATAACACTTCTCTCAAGTCCTCTTTGTGCAGATTCATCCACACACTGAACAACAGTTTGGCCTAAAATGAAGTACCATGTCTATTTCCACGGCATAGATGATTATATGCTCTATGATCAAACACATTTTTAGTATTTTATCCTAACATCTCACATAGGCCTGTGCATTCTGGAGAAAAGCTGTATTTCCTCTGGCTTGCAAGAGTCATTAAATTGTATTTCTGCATGCACGGCATAAAAAAGGTCAGCCTTTGTATAACTTTTACTATATTCTGTTTAAAGGAATAGTCCATCCCAAAATTAAAATGTACTCACACTCAGGCCATCCAAGATGTAGATGAGTTTGTTTCTTCATCAGAACACATCACTTGCTCACCAATGGATCCTCTGCAGTGAATGGGTGCCGTCAGAATGGCAAAAAATTTCACCTCCACCATTATGACTTTAATATATAAGATAAGAAACCATGTATCATGCTCACCGATCAACTTCAAGATTATTGGCTCAGATGTTCACAGTAATATTTGGAGTGTCTACACAGCCAGAATAGTAAACAGAAAAACAATGAAAAGTTCAGTAGTGCACCAGGGAGAATGTCTCTATAGAGCCGGACAGTGTAAATGGTTTGATAAAACATTTATTAGTTTACTGAAGTCATGCACTCCTTGTGGAGACTGTTACGCATACGATGTTATGTTTTCTATTTGCTCTGTGAGGTTTAATTGGCTCGCTAGGGGTTTTGCTCACACCCTGCTTCTCTCTTGGGACATTGTATGGGTAATATGCACTCCCTTACAAACTTCAAAAAGGAAAGGGAAAATACAAAAAACTTGGAGCGAACCCTTGATCAGGCTTAGCTTTCCGAAAGCTTCTCACTTGACTGATTTTCAGCCAAACTTTGGTTCATTTTGGAAGCGGTTGTGCTTTGATGAAACTGTGGACATAAGACAAACGGGTGAATGAGAAAACACTGCTATTCACTAGTGGGCTATCAGTGATACTGGATTAATAATAGATTGTAGGAGATGATCTTTGATATGCAGTATGCAACTGTGCTTTGTCTGTGCCTTTGCTTGGTTCAGATTGCCTCAAGGCTTGCTGTTCTAGCTGAGCAGAAAACTTCAGATATTCATCATTTCCCACTCCTCAGGCTGTCAGACGCATCTTGTTGAGTTTCAGCAACACTCTCAGACTGCATTTAATCAGATTTTCTGGTAAAAAGATTGAGCTATTGAAGCTAAATGATCTGATCAATCAGACCGCTAGATCCGAAAAAATCTGGATCTAGCCTGCTGTGTTCAAGATGTCAAGGTTTATCTGCTTACCCTATTGGTAAGATGATGTAACTACATTATTCTGGAAAAAAAGAATCTTTCTTCTTTGACAGTCATTAAAAAGTAGCCCTGTATCCTGACTAAATATATATATTTTTAAATAAGTTTTATTAAAAATGGTATAGCTAAGTAGCTCTAAAAAGTATTAAAGGGATAGTTCACTCAAAAATAAAAGTTTTTGCCATACTATGGTTACCAACATTCTTCAAAATATCATCTTTTTATGCTCAAGAGAAGAAAGAAACTTATACAAACGTTTAGTTCATGGCTGAGATAGGGATAAAGTCACAACTTGATTCAACAGTTTTTATGGTGTATACTTTGCGGCAGAACTTACTGAACAGATAAACACAAACACAAACACACGCTTTACACAGCTGTAGCTGAATTTTCACAAAGTTAACTCTCAAAAACTTAACCGTTTGTTTCAGTTGTTTGTTGGTGAATATCCACTTCATCCAATGTTGTTTGTTCTCTGTATTCTTAAGTATTTATACTGTTTGTTTTACTGAGAAACCGCTTCAGATGATTCATTTAGCGATTTGTACAAATATGAATCATTTCAAACCGTTTTGCGTTTTGCACTGAAAAGATAGTACTGACTCAAAAGAATGATTATTTCACAAATGATTGGCACAGCTGGTTCAGTCGACTTTAAGGCGCATACACATAGATGGCACAATCCAACAGGTTCTAACTCAATTTGACATAATGACATCATCATTCACATGGCTCAGCTGATTGGTTTCTTTTTGTATCGGTAGCCAATGAGCTTGCAGCTCAACATTCAAATACACGGCTAGTACTTGCTGTAGCAGTTGCAGTGCGCTTCAGAAACCCTCCACCTTCCCCAGCTCCACCTGTATAGATCTGCTGCGGGGTGATTGCATGTATGTTATTTGGGGGTTATTTCACATGTTATATGTGCAGCAGCAATTTTTCTTATATGCTCACAGCAACATGTCTGTGGATGTATTCGCAGTAGCAAGTCTCGGTACTTGCTTTGCCCCAGCAGCAGCGTAGCAGATCTATTCTGCCAAGACCAAACACATTAACATTGTCATGTACAATACCATGCTAAACTCTCAGAGAGTTGTCATGACAGAACTACTGAAATACTCACTTGGAAAATGCTTCATAAGACAGTCGGAGCACTCATGGTTAGCTGCAGAAGCCACTGCAAACTCGCTCCTAAAAGAACTTAATTTAATCCAGTGTCACTTCTGCTAGCAATAATAATTTGAATGTCACACTGTGAGACAATCTGAGGGGCGTCACCCACCCCAGCACCCTACTAAATCCAGCCCTGAATAGCATTATACCAGCCTCTCTTGGCGAACATTCCTTTCAAACTTTATGTTCCCCACACACAGGCTCATAAGTTCTTGTTAAACCTCACCTCTGGAGGTGAGATTGCTCAGCTATAAAATGAGTGCAGGAAGTCATGACCCATTTCCTCCAAATCCCATAAAAAGGCTGACGATAGGAGACATGCTCAAAGGAAGGCCGTTGTTCTCTGTCCAGGCCTGAGATGATTAATAGGCAGCAATCTCTTACTTTGTCTGAATGAAAATCGGTGTATATTGCTTTCCAGGATCCTCTCACTGTGAGTAAGTCCTTATATATGAATGTGCCTGTGAAGGTCCTGGGGGCTTTTGCTTTGTACAGAGATGACAAATGACCCTGTAGCCAGTTCCCACTTTTCTTGCTGCCCTCAGGCAAACGGTTTGTTGTTTTCTGCTCAGAGTTACGCAATATTTGTTTATTTCCAGATGAATAATCCCATCTAAAAAATATTGCATTGTGCATCATTCTAATTAATACTGTTTGTATCATGTCTTTTAAAATTTTCATGCATAATTTGAGAGCACACAATAAATAAATCTGAACTTTTACAATGCGTATGAAGTCATATGCTAGTGCACTCCTAAACATTACATTTTCAGAGATATACACATTTAGAAACGTGGTCTTTCTTTTCTGGGAAACTGGATCAAAAATACTGATGACTCATCCTGCACTACACAAATTTTTTGTCTAATAAAATGCTCTAAAATGATAATGTTCCTCCCCCGTATTGTAACTAAAGGCTATTGGCTATTTAAAAAGAAAGATAAAAAGAAGGAAGGAAAGAAAGAAAAGAAAATATAACTCACTGATCACTGAGTGCTGCTTTATCTCTGCTTCCTTTCACAGCTGAGAAATCTGGGAAATTTAAATAACCACCTTTGAGTCACCTCAATACAAGTGGAATGAAGTTTCTGCCTTATAAATAAGAGTTAAAATGAATGGCGACTTGTGTTGAAGAGTTCACCCAAAAACGAAAATACTGTTGTTATTTTCTCACCCTCATGTTGTTCCAAACCTGTTTGCCTTTCTTAAAGCAGTGCAAGACTCTTCCTAACTTATACTTTTGTATTTCACAGACGAAAGAAAGGTAAATAAATAATGACAAAATTTTCATTTTCAAGTGAGCTACCCCTTTAAATGTGTATTTGTGCCATCTTTATTAAAGTTTTGACTTCCTCCCAACACGGTCCCTGCATAAAGCAGTCAAGGATCCTCTTGCAGCAGTCTCTTAAATCATGTGCTGAGTAAATGACAGAAAATGATTACATTTCTTGCCAGGCGTGGCACTGCATTTTCACCCTGCTCTGAAATACTAATCATACTGACTCAATGATGGAGAGTTTTGTCTAGGCTAGCAGTTTCATAAATCATATAGTTCCTTCAGTGATCAATAAACAATTATTTATAGAGATGTGGGAAAATACATTCATGGAAAACTGCGGATGGTTCTGTTGCTTCCTATCCAATAGAAATATCTTGTGCCAGAGATGGTTTGCAGACAGATTTTCTCCTCACTGTTTGCAGTATTCACCCCTTTGTGGCAGACACTCCGTTATTTCAGACAAACACACCATCATTTGTTTGGACTGCATTCTCAAGATTGGTTCCTGCCTCTCAGTGGAGACAAATGATTGTGTTCTTTCTTCTGACAAGCAGTCAATACTTCATTTTGTTACATCTCTTGGAGCTCCTCTTAGACTTACAAGCTTTTTTGGGATAAAGCAGTATTTTGCAGTAGACCTAATAGATTCAGCGTGTATTTTCACCATTTAGTAAACTGAGGGTTAGCTGAGGTAAACTGAGTAGCTGAAGTTGTCCGCACACTGGAAAAATATAATCAGACCAAAAAAGGTCCATCAAAAATATGTTTTATTTTCCATATGCAAAAGTGAAAAAGTGTCAAAAGCACTTTGAGCACACAGAATTCCTGTTTGATGAAGTAAAATCCCCACTAAACTCTTGTTGCATGTTAAATAATACTTAAGTTTGACAAAATACAGCTCACCTGAAAATGAAACTTTGTCATTATACTTACTCATCATCATGTAGTTTCAAACCTGGTTTTCTTCTGTGCAAAGCAGAAGTAAAAATGTTGATTAGCCTAATGTAATGGGCACATTTTCTGGAAGTAGGCCTAAGCAAACTTCTTTTTCATTAATAAAAAACTGTCCATCAAAGACTAAACTTTCAATATCAATTAGAGTTACCGATAATTCAAGCGTGTGGTAACAAATAAAACAACCCGAAAATACGACGGTGAAATGTCCTCACACTGCTTTTTCACGACTCAGAATAGATTTAGCTAGTGCTTAAAGGGGTCATATGATGCGATTTCAATTTTTCCTTTCTCTTTGGAGTGTTACAAGCTCTTGGTGCATAAAGAAGATCTGTAAAGTTGCAAACACTAAAGTCTCAAAACCAAAGAGATATATAGCCGCTTATAACCAAAATGGTATCAACATTTACAATAAACAATACCAAAATACATAATTATAGTAACTTACCTTTTGCCTCAGTCAAATCCTCCACATGCTCAAGCTCTAATGATATTATGATATAGCTACTGTATATCGTGAGTCGTTAACTCAAGACTCGTTCGGAATGAATCACTGAATCAGTAGAAACGGATCAGTCCAATTCATGAATGAATCATCTGTGAATTTGTGAACCAGTTCAACAGATTCAAAAGAATCATTCTTCACGAATCGGACATCACCATCGCAACATGTCGGTTTGTTCAACGAAAAAGGAATGTTTTGTTCTGGAATGTATAAAGTAAAATGTAAGATATTGCTTTGAAATATAGGGAAGTAAATGTTCTCAAAATGAAAATGGGGGGCAAGTAAGTGTAAACAAAACGTAGCCTAGGCTACCATGCGTTACACATGATTGAGGATATCCGCAGATGGATCATATAACCACAATAGTGGATCCTGGACTCCGTGCCAGCAGACTGCGATTACAAAACTCTGAGTCCCATGCTGAGGCAAGTCAATGGATTTCTAGGAGTTTCATTTCCACAATTCACCCCTGCAACGCATTCAATCTTCACATTGTGGTGTTCTCTACAGAGAGATTTAAATAGGAACGCTGACATGATTCCCCAGTGGTGATGCACTAGATAATGAAATGGAGCGAATGCCCTTGAAAACAGATTATGGGGAAATAAAAAGCCTTTTGTTCCAGGTGCATTCATGAGCTTCACTTCAGCATTGAAAGGACGGGACATTTGTCAGGAAAGAAGCTGAATATATTTCTAGGCTTGATTGGTTTAGGAACCTAATCATGACATCAGCTCAAACTGAAGAAGAAGGTCAAGAGAAGTTTTTATCACAGAAATGTGTTTACTAAAAACAATTCAGCAAAGAGGAAATGAAAAACACGACAGTCAAATATGGTCAAATAAAGGCATGACATAAATTTTTCTTTTTTATATCGCTATTTTGGCCAAGGAACATTGAGACAAAAGTTTCCTTCACTCTCCTTTGGAATTCGTGGCACATCTGAGGTGTTTTTTCGAGGTATGATACTTGCACCTGCAGTGAGGAAAAAGACAGCATTTGTTCTCTGTAAACAGACACGTCTCGCCACCTCTCCAGGTTAAGAAGACGACTATAGCTTACTGAAAAGTCTCAAAGAAAAGGACAAAACACTGGCACTGGTTCAACCAGGTGCAAGAGAACTTTTCGCTTTCTCCAGTCTCAGCTTTTCTGGCACATGATCTTCAGTGACTACTCAGCAATGTTCTCTCACAGGTTTAGTCTTGTTGATGTGAAAAGAAATCACGAAAGAACACAGTTAAAAGAAATAATGTAGATGTGGACATAAATAGCTGGAATACAAACATACTGTATGTGATAATCATTCATCTTGTTCTGCATTATGTATTATGCATTGCTGCAATTTATAATAAAACCATTCGTTTTATTACCTTTGTTACTAAGAAGTAAAGAAACTGCATACTCTCAGAGCAGGGAGTTCTTTTGAATAAGTAATTGCTTAATGACCATTTAAAAGGTAAGTTCTATATAGTATGAATGTAATCTGTACATTCATTATGTTGTCATTGTCATGTGATCTACAGTGTCAATTGCGTTGCTTCACTGCCACTCACAAATTCTCTCCTATGGCCTCGTGGGATATAGTAACCATTGGATGCACACTGCAGAATCTTGCTGGAAATAGGTTTTATGAATAGTTTCAGTATTAATACAGTATTTTATTAAGTATGAATACAATGGAATACTGGTAATGTTTCCTTTTTATGATGAACGTAGTATGCCCAAATTATATTCATACTTCACACACTCTCTAAGTAAGTATTTATTCAAAAGAAGTACCTACTCTCAGAGAGTGTGTGATTGTGGATGTAGCCTCACTGCTTCAATTAGTGACTTTCAAGTTCACAAATCACTGAACTGTCTAGTAGTCCAACTTAAAAAGATAAAAAAAAAATAAAAAATATGAGCTTGAGTGTCTTGACTCCTAACAATTTCTATTTATTAGTTATAATAAACAGATTTTTGAGCAACAGGATGCAAAATATATATATATATATATATATATATATATATATACACAGTATATACACACGCACGCATACATACACACATTGCAAAACAATAATAAATAATTTACAGTTATTAGTTTTTGTGGATTCATACATTTATGACTTGATATTGACTGGACACCCTATAAACCTAATATCCCCAAATCCTCATATAAATTATGATTTTCAAAGCCTGTTTGATAGTTCTATTTCTCAAAACATTCTCTATTCAAATAAAAATTCTATAGACTCAGCAAATGCCTTGAAGTCGTCTGCTTGAGAAATAATATCCAAGGTCAACTGAGTGCATATATGCAGACAGAACTCATTCAAATAAATGCGCTGTCTGCAATCACAGCACAAATTCGAAAGATGGGCTCTGAACTTTTGCTCCTTAGTCAGAAAGCCCTGATCTGTGAAAAGGCTTCGTCCATGAGAGATTGGATTTTAGATAAACTTCTTCCAGACCTCAAAAAGAGTATTTCTCTGTCTCCGTATCCCTCATCCATTCACTCCTACACATTAGTGGCACTGACAAGCTTAGCACCGAAAAACCCTTTTCAGTTTGCTGCTGTTATGCAGATCGGTTTCAGCCCTGTTTACTTAAGCTACAAATTCCAAACAACACAAAAGTTGTTTATCTTCATTAAAGAGGTGAATTAAAGGAAATTGACTTGTCAAAAATGATTTAGTGCACAGACTCTTCAGTTCATTGCTTTTTAGCACAGCAACAAGGGTGGAACAGAGGAGCTGCGTGATAACAGCATAAATTACAGCCCTAAAATCATTCCCTGCACATTATTGATTTTTAATGTGTTAGCTAACATGATCCTAGATGTTTAATTAACAGTAGATATTTGATATGATAACATACAATATCAAATTTTTTGAGAATAGCTGAGAATTATTTCAGTTTATTTAAAGCATATCCTGTCAACCAGGTGGTTATGGTAGAGTTTGACAGTTGTAGGCACATACACTGTATTGACACATACCACACAAAAAGATGAGTCAGAGTTCTGCAAGTACAATTTGAATCTTGCATGTATATATGAAGATTTTATGTGGTTCATTAGCTGAATATTCTTGAAGCAAGCTCTACAGTATATACACACGCACGCATACATACACACATTGCAAAACAATAATAAATAATTTACAGTTATTAGTTTTTGTGGATTCATACATTTATGACTTGATATTGACTGGACACCCTATAAACCTAATATCCCCAAATCCTCATATAAATTATGATTTTCAAAGCCTGTTTGATAGTTCTATTTCTCAAAACATTCTCTATTCAAATAAAAATTCTATAGACTCAGCAAATGCCTTGAAGTCGTCTGCTTGAGAAATAATATCCAAGGTCAACTGAGTGCATATATGCAGACAGAACTCATTCAAATAAATGCGCTGTCTGCAATCACAGCACAAATTCGAAAGATGGGCTCTGAACTTTTGCTCCTTAGTCAGAAAGCCCTGATCTGTGAAAAGGCTTCGTCCATGAGAGATTGGATTTTAGATAAACTTCTTCCAGACCTCAAAAAGAGTATTTCTCTGTCTCCGTATCCCTCATCCATTCACTCCTACACATTAGTGGCACTGACAAGCTTAGCACCGAAAAACCCTTTTCAGTTTGCTGCTGTTATGCAGATCGGTTTCAGCCCTGTTTACTTAAGCTACAAATTCCAAACAACACAAAAGTTGTTTATCTTCATTAAAGAGGTGAATTAAAGGAAATTGACTTGTCAAAAATGATTTAGTGCACAGACTCTTCAGTTCATTGCTTTTTAGCACAGCAACAAGGGTGGAACAGAGGAGCTGCGTGATAACAGCATAAATTACAACCCTAAAGTAATTCCCTACACATTATTGATTTTTAATGTTTCAGCTAACATGAGCCTAGATGTTTAATTAACACTAGATATTTGTTATAAGCCACAATATCACATTTTTTGAGAATAGCTGAGAATTATTTCAGTTTATTTAAAGCATATCCTGTCAACCAGGTGGTTATGGTAGAGTTTGACAGTTGTAGGCACATACACTGTATTGACACATACCACACAAAAAGATGAGTCAGAGTTCTGCAAGTACAATTTGAATCTTGCATGTATATATGAAGATTTTATGTGGTTCATTAGCTGAATATTCTTGAAGCAAGCTCTTATTAAAGAGAGAAAAAACTCAATGTACACAATGTTTATGATCTTGTAAAAATGTGTATGAATCATAGAAATATATTCACCTTGAAATCCAAGTCCATGTTTACTCTCTATAAGAGCTTCTTATCAGACTTATAGTGCTTTAAGGCATACAGCCATATTCCTCCTGCCAGGCAAATTTATGAGCTGGACATCTACCGTATTTACAAACACAGATGTGCATAGGAGTCTTATTTTTATTATTAATATATTATTATTTATTTTTGGATATAGTTCGCCTCTGGTCATTTCTTCCTCATTAAAACTGCTTATTCTCTTTGCAAGCCAATTAAATCACTCTTGCACAGATTCATTATGAATATTTACTTATATACAGAGTTCTTTTTTTGAATAGCAATTTCTAGTTTTCGACTACCTCATATGATATAATTAACATGTTTTTAGAAAATCTGTGGTAGTCCAAGAAATCTTATACCAAATATATCAGCATAATGTTGTTCTTGTCATTATTATCAACATTGTTAGATGGTTGTTCATTTGCATTTTCTGTACATGTCTGCATCTTTAAACAACATTAATCACCTGGTTTTTCTATCCACCTTGTTGACACTGGGCATCACAGGAACTTGTCTCAGCTGGTTGAAGTCCTACCTAACTGGTGGATCTTTCAGGGTATCTTGAAACAGGGCCCTGTCAAAATCACATCAACTTGCCGCTGGGGTACCTCAAGGTTCGGTACTCAGATATTTCTTCTTCTTTCTATACACAACAACTTGGAGCATACTATCCAGCCACAATTTCTAAAAAATTTGGATAAAATAAAATATATATATTTTTGATTATGCTGTTTTTACAACATTTATTTGCATCATATTTCAAATGTATTATGGTGAGAAGAAATCTATTTTGACTCTATGAGAAAATATCAGTCAGTGTTTCCACCATAAAACTATATTACTATATTACTATATTGAATTGGTTACTGTAAGGCACCTTTAAATAAATAAATGCATAACACTATTTCACCCACTGAACATAAATAACTTGTCTTTGGCCCACAACCCACTGTGCACTACCTTTGTTTTTTTAATTCACTGGGCTACATATTAAGGCATCTCACGAGCTACTGTGGCTCCTTCCTAACTGGCAAAATACATGTTGGTGTCTTTTGGCTGATGCTTGTTTCATTTGCATACTGTGCCATGAAATGTGTCTTAATCAATATCTTGTCTCATATTTCCTGTGTGAGTGGGTGAATATAAAGCATCACAAACAAAATAATAGGAATACGAAATGCACAAAGCTTGTGAATAATGAATAGGTGTCAGCTGAACTGCATCTCTATAGGTAATCAGGCTGTGGGCTTCCAATACAGACAAAAATTAATTGGATTGTTCTATAATACAGTTGCCTTTTACAGTTTGATCTTTAAAATAGCAATTTTTGTACATTTTTAAACATTCTGTAAAATAAATAATGTGTGTTAAGTGCTAAAAAATTGCATTGTCCCATCTCAAGTAGATGAATGATATATGATGTAACAGGGCTGACAATAACAGGGTGTTCAGTTTTACAGATTAATAAAATGTATAAATATGCACAAATGTAAATATACAATTTTAACATTTTTATTAATTTATACTATACATATTAAATATTATATTAAATAATTGTGTACAACTAACCTTAAAAATAGTGAAAACAAAAATCCACTCTTTCGGTTACTTTCAGTCACTTATTTGAAATGGAAGATGTTTTGGGGTGCACTGTATACACAGCAGGATATAAAAAAAGTAAAATGACAATTTTAATTTCAAGGAAACACTGTTGACAGGGATTTGTTAGCTTTGGTCTTTGTAAACTGGATCATGACATACAATTTCTTTGATATTCAGAAAGAATGACAACAGTGGAATATCACTATTTCATGCTGAACCTGATGTTATGCAAAATACATTTCAATGAATAAAAGATTGCCTCCTTTTCAGGCCTAGTGTCTTGTTATGCATCTGTTGAAGTGTGAGTTTTTACCTGCTCATATGAATCCATCCATCTCTTCTTTGAGGGTCGACAGGGCTGCAGTGATTCACGCTGTCTTGGTGATGTGTGGCACAGCACAACAGAGCTGGAATAAATATGGTGCGATGATGTATTTGAGACCATTACATCGGGCAAGCATTGCCCTATGGATGATGGGGGCAGTGAGCAAAGCCCCCAGATCCATCAGAATGGCTTTATGGCGCTTTCATATGCAGAATATTTTTTCAGACAATTTGTCACAATTCTTCAGATCAATATGAATATTTGCATTACTGCAAGAGACACTGAGCAAGGCAACCGTCCTGTGCAGTTCAAATCCTGGACAGAAATGGGCAAAACAAGTCAGTAATTCACATGTAAAGCTTGCAATGTGAAACTTAACCCTCTACCGCACATATTATGATAGACCTATAGAAAAAAACAAATGTTGATTCTTTTTCTTTTCTAAGATTGGCTTAACTTGAAGTGCTGTAAAAAAAAAAATTTGAATTTTTTTTTATTTTAAGGTACTTTATGATACAACAGCATACAATAGTGGATCTAACTTAGAATAAGTGTATGTTTACTTATAGTTAATATTTTTCCTCAGAAATGTTGTTTGTGTTGATTCAATTGGTAGTTCTGCCCTTTTCTTCTTTACCTTGTCATAGAATATGGCTTTAATTTGATTATATCCATAATACAAATGCCATTAACATACTACTAATCAACATTATATCAATAGTATTAATGTTGTTATTGTTACAGCTTAACAGATTGCAGCTGACCTTGCTAGCTAGCTAAACTATTGTAATAATGTCACATGACCACACCATTCTGTAGTGACTGTAGAGACATTTTTCATTTGGATACAGTAAATATTGATGAAGCTGGGGTTATATTGATCTAGTAGTTTTTTCCTTACAAAAGACATTAGGAAAGAAGTGATTGAATATTAAAAACTATTTTCTCAAGAAAATCTGAATGGTGCTTACACACACAAAACTTGAAGAACCTTTAACATCCATTAAGCTTTCCATTAAACAAAAGATGCCTTATAGTTGAAAAAAGGTTCTTTAGATTTTTAAAATCTAAAAAATTTAAATTTCACTTAAAGGTTCTTCAGGGAACGAAAATTGTTCTTCTATGGCATTGCTGCAAACCCCGTATTTTGAAACCTTTATCTTTAAGAGTGCACCATGTAAATATATGGTATTTTTATGCAGGCTTGAAGTGATCACTGACCTGAGGAAATAGCCTGTTACTGAAGTAAACAAATAGCTCACAAATTTCTCCTTAATGCTCGACTTTTGGGCTTTAAAGGGCTCCAAAGTTCCAAAGCCAAGGTGACCTTTGCTGAAGTCTTGACATGGCGTCACTACCTGAATTTATCGGCTGTCATTAATGGATTGGGAGAGCTTACTAAACATATTTATGCATTCACATAAGCCTAATTTATCACTGTGCCTTCCTTTTCTCTTTCTCTCTCTCTCATTCTCCCTCGGGATGTGGATCACCTCTTTCTATAAACACTCGTTCTATAGCAATTATCCATCATGTCAGAGGATGAACGTCAAACACTGTCGGCAAGCTGCACCACAAACCAACACACACACACACACACACTGGGTGATTTGCTGATACAGTCTCTGTGCCAGGTAAAGGTAAAGCCAAGGTAATTTAATTTGTTTCTAATGACCCAGTGCAATGCAAAAAAACATGGTAATGGCATAAGTAATGACTTAAAATCAAAGCAAGCATATAGTAGGATAAGGACATTTAAAACAAAAAAATATTTATTAGTGTCATTGCAAATGTTAAAAATGAATAAATTTCCTTAATTATCAGTGTGCATTTATATGACATTTTCTTGTGAAATGTTTTTAGGGCTGCCTTGTTCTTTTCCTCAGCTGCCTTTTGGCCAATTTGGCTTTCTTATGCTTCATTTAGGAACGAAAGCACAAGACTTCAAAGCTTCCTTTCATCCCACATCTCTGTCTCTTGACCTTTTGTGGTGTCCTTCTTCCATTTGGCCAGTATTGTCATAAAGACATGTTTTCCTCTGACATTTGCTTTTCAAATAAGCGTACTGATGTTCTCAGTGTTAGGATTTCCAGAGCTTCCACATCAAACAGATACGTGTAAAGCTTAACAATATTGGACCTATGCAGTTATCCTCAATATCACAATACAATAATGTTTGTATTCAAAAAGAGTTCCTCAATTTCTAGGCCAACCTGGAAGGCTAAGAATACACCTACTCTAGGAATTCAAATGTGTTTTTAAACTAGCGATTCTTGATGTGTTTTACCTGAAGATAATTGTTAGTGTTGCTTTACATCTGTAGCTCATACATGAATTTACACTCTAAAAATATTGAGTTGCTAACAAGCTAGCCTGTCTGATTTGTCATCAAGAAAGTTTCAAATTTTGTTCCACAGCATAAATTACAAACGATTCCTATCTCGAAAGTGAATTTGTACTCTAAAAACATTGCTAAAAGTTGCTAACAAGCTAACAATGATACATAAGGACTACAATGGCCTGTCTGATTTTTCATAAAGAAACTTTCCAGTTTTGTTCTACAACATAATTTACAGAAAAATCCTACCTTAAATACGAATCTGCTCACTAAAAACATTGTTAAAAGTTGTTAACAAACTCACAATGCTATGACTACAATGTCTTGATTTGTCAAGAGGAAACTTTCACTAAATGTTTCTAAAAGTTGCTAGCAAGCTAACAAGGCTACATATGGACTACCTATACAACTTGTAAAGAAGAAACTTTCCAGTTTTATTCTATAACATAAATTTTACACACGGTCCCTCCTCAAACATGATTTTGTGCTCCAAAACATTGCTAAAATTGTTAAATATGGCCTGTCTGATTTGTCAAACATGTAAATTCACATTATGGTCGTGCTAGAAATCTGCCATTTTAAAAATCCATTCGAAGATGGCTGGAGAATGCTAATTCTCTTCTGGTTTGACTTTGAAGGACTTCAAATTGAAAAGCTTGTAGAAAGCTAGTAATAATAGAGTTAGTTATGCATCCAGAGATGACCAGCAATTTTTTTTGCCTTGCTGAAGCACTTTCCAGTACCTGCGGGTGGCCTGTCATAGGTCGCCATAGTGATTGGAGTGGGGTAATGACTTTGCTATGGAGAGGAAGTGGAGTGGATTTAGATGAAGCTCTCCATATGTGGTCAATCAATCTGCAATACAGCAAAAGTGGCTGTGAGAACAATTAATCAAGTTCCTGTGAGGTGGCATATGGTGGGTGGGGGCAACATGTGCAAGAACACTGTATTTTTCTGTTTTCTTTCTTCTCGGCATAATGTATTGTGTGCACCTCTCAGAGGGAGGGAAACGCTAAGCATGTAAGTGTGTATAGTTCAGTGTGTTAGTGTAGTGTGGGCTCTGGAGACAGCTCACCCTCTCCCTGGGTCTCTGAATTACTCCTCAGGTTCTCTCTGCCTGCCTAATGATTTGAGTTTACAGCCCATTGGCTCCCATCTCTGCATGCAGCACATAATCTCTTTGTAGAGATGATAATTACGGCTTCATAGAGCTCGAAGCGCCTTTCTGAAGCAGTGTTTCGCTGTCTGGGATGGAGGTAATGAGAGAGGCAGAACTGAGTTAATCCATCCTGAGGACTCGCTGCCCTGTGTTTCGTGTGTTTGAGGCCACAAGCAGCTGTGAAATTTGAGACACAAAACACCAAATCTTAATCTCTGTAGCTTCTGTTCTGACTGTGATGAGATTCTAATGCCCATTTTATGCCTCAGGAATCGGTCTCGTCATAAGAAAATGATAAAAAATAACAACAAAAACAGTTTAGGGGATCCTAAAATAGATAAAAAACAACTTTGTCACACTGTTTTGGGATTATTTCATTCCTACTGCATCTCATATATCACTTCTTAAGATGAGATATGATACAAGTACAAATATGTCAGTCACTGCAGAAGAAAAATGACAGGCTGATGAAAGTGTATGATTTATGGGGTGTAAAATGCATCACAATCTAACAATGCTTATTATGTATACTTAATAAGTGTACAGCGCAGTGGCTATTTGTTGCTATAATATCTGAAGAAAAATAATAAGAAGAAAAGCATTTCAGAAATGAAGGCAAAAATTAGTGATGCATGGTTTAAGATAAAAAGAGCCTTGAAATATCCAATTTGTGTTTATAAGATTATGTTATTATGATTCAATGACTCATTCTCAGTAATTGTGCCAGTGTTTTAAGAACATCATTTTCTGTTGAATGCATTTTACCATTTTTTATTTTAGTTTCAACATTTGGCCCTCTCTTGATTAAACACATTAGCTCTCCTGTACACTTTTTATGCAGTAAATTACCACGAAGTGGGAGTTTTATTGAGTTCCTCAAACCATAAAGAATGTGTCTGCGGAATGCCTGTTCTTATGTAGGGTTTGAACCAAATGAACTTGAAAATCTGCAATAATTTTGCCTGAATTTTTGTATTAACCACTCAGAAAGTACATAAAAGAAATAAAAGTCTAAAATATTCAGAAGATCTTTTATTGAAAGACACACGGTCGTGATTGTACACATGTAATTTTAATGGGAATTTTAAATTGTTAGTAGCTATCCAGGCCTGGAAATCACAATTATTAAATTTCTTGATTATTTCCAGGTTTTCCATGACCATGGGAAATTATATAGCATGGCTGATCACAAAGCATTCTGTACCTAGATGACAATGTAATCAGACCATCTGAATCGGGGTTAAATTCGGACTCTCCGTTTAATGGATTCTGAGGAAATAAGATTTTCCCAGCCAGGAACTTCTAACATTGCCTTATCTTAAAACTGCCAGGAATATGAATACAAACTAAGCACACAGATTTTCATATCAGAGAATGTGGACTTACACAAGAGAGACTGTCTCACATTTCGCTGAATATTATACAAGCAAGTCTGAATCTGTAATAGAAGTAATGAGGTTCATAAATTAAACTGTTGACAGTCTCACTGTATTGTGCATAATTTCTGATTTACATACAGTAGGGGAACATTGTTATCAGAGACATGTCTTGTTCTTGCTGAAATTGAGCATGCATTCCCGCTGTTATCGGAGTATGGGCAATCTTTCACTGGTAAATTAGCTCAGCGCTTTTGAATTGATCTGACCACAGCTTAATTCACTAAAAATCTCTCCACAGGACAGCATGACCCAACATTAGCATTTTCAATTGATTTTGCAATGGGAAGCCCATTTGCAATCCCAAATCCCTTCCACTATCTAAAATGACATCTAATGCAATGCAGTGTTGGAGAAGCTTCTTTAAGTGTAACCTGCCAAGGTACTCAATATTTAAAGCAATAGTTTGCCCAAAAATGAAAATTCTGTCATCATTTACTCACCCTCAAGTTGTTCTAAACCTGTATGAATTTCTTTCTTCTATTGAGCACAAAAGAATATATTTTGATTGTTGATGTTGGTAACCAAACAGTTGATATGCCATTAACTTCCATAAAAATAAGTTAATGGCTACCATCAACCATTTCTGAATGACAGAATTTTAATTTTTGGGTGAATTTTCCCTTAAACTACAGCAAAGATAGATACTGTAAAGCAGTCAGCTACATACACACAAACAAAAAGTAGCTATACATTGAGGCTTTTGTACGGTGGCCGAGAGAGCTCAAAGCGCTGATACACATGCAAATAGAAAAAGCACCAGCAAATTAAGAAAACATCTTCATCAGTTTGACAGCACATGTGCTGCAAATACTTGCAACACAATCAAATACAAAAACACGCTGCAAATGCTCACAACACAACAAAATAAAGAAATGCGCTGCAAATACTCACAACACAACCAAATACAGAAACGCAAGTACAGACCACAATGGGAGGACCCCCAACAATGCCAAAATTACCCCAACAAAACGAAAATTAACCATGTTTTTTTGTATTGATTAGCTACCATTTGTATAACCACGGTTGTACAAATACCATGGTTAAACTATGATTAGTGTAGTAAATCCATGGTTAATCTGTGGTTACCATGGTTGAACTATAGTAACCATTTTTTGTTTTTATTTATTTTTTCATAATAAATGTATTTATTCATTAATTAATTTTAATAGTAAAACCATATGGTTAATTTTTGTAAGGGAAATTGTAAAGTAAGTTAGCCAGCTTACATGCTTTCACAGTTACAGTAACTGTGTATTTCGTCAGCTTATTTAGGCTAATAATAAAAATAAAAAGAAGAAGAAGAAGAAGCAGCAGCAAAGAAATCATATGATCAGGATGTTAAAATAAACAAAAATCTCACCTTTCAGAGCAAACATTGATAAATATGTCCCAGCCATGTTCGTCACTTTGCGGAACATTTCCGATGTGGTCTGTGCCTATTTTCAGCGCCTTTATTTGTTTGTGTTGTGAGCATTTGCAGAGCTTTTTTTTGTTTTTGCAGCTTCTTTGTGTTGTGAGCATTTGCAACGCGTTTCTTTATTTGTTTGTGTTGTGAGTATTTGTTGTGAATTGATGAAGATGTTTTCTTAATTTGCAGGTGTTTTTTCTATTTGCATGTGCTTTTTCATTTGCAGCGCGTTGAGCTCTCTCGGCCACCGTACTTTTATGAGAGGCAATATATTTAAAAACATATAACTATCAAATTATATGAATGATAATATAATGAGAGTATTTTGCTAAAAAAAAAACAATGAGGGTTTGTGAATGAATCTGAAATAGAATGACATATTCATGTTCATTTGAAGAAAATAACATTTTCTAAATCAGGATTATACCGAAAAAAAAAAAAAAAAAAAATTTAATTAATTAATTGTTAACTGAAATAAAATAAATGATTAAAAAGCTAAATCTTAAACAAAATATTAGACTTCTCTAATCATTTAGTCCACTTACACTCTTCCCCTCTATACTGAACTGCAGCACCCACATCTCAACATCCAATCAACAACCGATGAACTAAACCAAGTCCCCGCCCCACATTTGAACTTTTTTGATAAACCGTTGTATTTGGATGTACGTAACAACAAGGAAAAAAGATCTGCCACTTCTGTTTCATTGCAACTTTAAAAGTACAGTATAATTCTGGGTTCTCTATTGCCATCTCTGTGTGAAACATAAAACTGCAACATTTTTATGTCACTTGTGCTTCAGCGCAGATTTTCTGTGGATGAATCTAATATTTTTTAGACATACCCAATAATTCATTTCAAGTGAAAAATGTACAAGAAATCCTTTGTAAATATACTCTCAAAAAACAGATCTTTTTGATTCAAACCAATTACACTGCTGCTTTCTGGAAAAGTGACACAATTTTTAAAACAACTCAGCTGCTGGCTACTGAAAAAAGTAGTTTAGTGAGTTGGTGCATCTGAAAACACTGGTGCACTATTCCTATTCTGTAATAATATTAGTCAAAGGTAAGGGTGATTTTAACTCCCAAACAAACCTTGGTATATGTGGATTTGCATAACCATAATCCACGTTTCAACATTCACCAAGTAGGTCAACTAGGTTCTGTTGAAAAGCAATCAGATTAATGCACCGTCACATGCTCTGCATCAGGACTACGGATTCTGGTTAAGGAAATTTCACATTGCTCTTCTGGGCAAGAACCACCATTGCTATTGATATTCCAGGCAGCGTCTCCTTCCTTCTGTTACATACCCTAGACCTCTCAGTTTAAATTACAGCCCAATAATATCTCACTGCAGTGGGGGCTGTGGCAGACAGAACGGAGTGTATTCTTTCTCACTGATCTTATGCATAGCTGAGTCATAGGCTCCATGCTTAAATACATTGCCACGGGAAGTCACGGCTGGATGTGTCGTTAACCAGGTGGTGCAGAGTACATTTGTCTTGCTTTAAGGATGTAGAGATAATTTTAGTGTAAAACAAAACTAACAATTCAAAAAATGTATGTTCTCTCTAAAGCAATCTGATTATTTCAGCTGGTGGAGCAGGATATTGTAGATAAAGTCTCCAGGTCTTCACATCTCCAAGAAGACACAGACTTTCATTGCAAGAAGTCATACTGTAAGTTCTCACCATTTTTTTTTTTTTTTTTTACTAAACCCCTTATTAAATCTAAACTGAACTGTGGCATTTTCTCTTTTAAGATCAATAATTCATAGACCTTAGGTCTAGATCCTCTAAATGTTTTGAAGTAATTACAGGCCTTGGTCTCTACAGAGAAATTCTCTGCCCTTTAATATTTCAGTGTCCATTCATATTTCATGCATCATTTCATGCAGCGGTGGCCCTGCTGGTGTCTCTGCGTACATCTGGGTAAACTAAACAGGTGAAAGAGTAAGTTGGCGCGCCAAAGATAAAGATCAAAGCCAGCGCCTCAGGGTAGTTTGCTCTTGACTCCATCTGTTAACATAATGTTTCTCTGATGCTTTTTTTCTTCTCGCTTGATCACCCTGAAAACCCCGAATGGAGTGGGGAGGCTGATGAGGATCATCTTTGAAGGCTGTTCGTTTGCATGCTTTCATTTGAGTTACGACCTGACCGTTTAAGAGGACATAACAGAGAGGGGAATTGGCCCCCCCTTGTCTTCAAACAGAAATTCTCTAAATATTTAAACTATAGTAAAATTTTTCATTAAAAAGTCTTTAATCGCCCTTGAATGTTAAATAGTACTGTCAGATATATTTAATACAGTAAAACACAAACTATTATGTAACTACTATCAAGCAATCATGTCAAGTTTGCTTCATTGACTCCCTACATACAGTACCTTGCCTGAATAGCTTGCTGGAACATTTTGTAACTGTTTAATATCTTTGAAATTAACGTAAAATGCCGTTCCAACCCATTTTACCTATGTAATATAATGTATTTGAATGGTATTCAAGAAATAATGCAGGAAAAGGCTTGAATTTATCCATCTGGAATTGACTGGATTGTGAAAAGTTGCTGTTACATACCAGAATAGTGTCAGGTGCACGGTGCGAAAAGTAAAAAAGATTCCTCACATCATCCAAAACAAGAAATCAAGGTTTGGTTCCTGTGAGCAAAAAGAGGAGGCAGAAATGAAGTGTTAAAAGTGCCACTAAGATGAATGGGAATGCTAATGGGTAGCTTTCTCCGTACGTCATCTGGAAAGAAGCATCATTTCAGAAACATAGCAAAAACAATTTTTTTTTTTTTTTAATTTTGGAATAACTATGTAAAGATGAATTGCACACATTAAGCTCAGGAATGTGCATTAATAAAGTAAATAGGATCAATTTGTGAGTTCATGTTGACTTTAATTAGAATGCTTTGGTTTTAACAGAGAGTTCATTTAATTGGTGATTTTATTTACATAAGATCACAACAGTTAAAAATAATCACTGCTGTGGTTTGGAGCAGATGGGGTGTGAGTCAAACTTGTGGTTCTCAACTGATTGTTAGGATCCAAAAATGCAGGTCGGCAAGGAAAGCAGGGAAAACAATGATAAATATAAACATATAATTAGCAAATAACAATTTAGTCTTTAGGTCTGTAAACCAACTGGAATTTTAATCAAATTATTTATTACATGATATGCTGACAAATTATTTGCAAATTTGCTAAGAAAATTATAGGGCTGTCAAACGATTAATCGCGATTAACTGCATCCAAAATAAAAGTTTTTGCTTACATAATATATGCGTGTGTGCTGTGTATATTTATTATGTATATATAAATACACACACATGCATGTACATATTTAAGAAAAATTTTATATTTGTATAATGAATATATTTATATATAATATAAATTATATAAATATAAATATACACATGTAAATATTTTCAAAACATATACTGTATTTGTGTGTATTTATATGTACATAAATATACACAGCACACACACATATATTACATAAACAAAAACTTTTATTTTGGATGCGATTAATCGCGATTAATGTTTGACAGCACTAGAAAATTCCTCAAATGAGGATAACTGACAGACATTATTGTAGTAGACCAGGCTGGCCTACAGTCCACATCAATGTGTTAAACTTGTTTAAGTAAAAAGAGAATACGAACATAAATATTTATATTGAATAGTTAGGATTACAAAACAATAAGATTTACCGTTTTTAACGTTTTTTTTATATTCCCATTAACTGTTGTTTTCAACGTCCAATCATTTTGGCGCCTGGAAGAAGCTAACGTTAGCCAGATTAAGCAATTACAAATTAGCATAACACCAATACATTTCTAAGTTTGGAAAACGACATGTTAGTACAGTAAACAATTTGGTATCCCCCACTTGATATCTAATGTAAACCATTACTGCTGCTGAACTTCATTGGCTGTCAACAGCAGCGCGTGTCCTTCTGGCTCTGACGCCGTGCGCGCGTGCTGCTGAGCTGTAAACCCGCTGTCAAACAGCTCGGACAAGAGCGAGAGAGATCCACACAGATCCGAGCAGCTGCAGCTCCCTGTCACATAAGATGTGCCGGAGAACCGAAACGTTATACGGAAGATCATTCCGCCCGGCTGTATGAGAGCAGAACCGCCGCCAAACGCGTAGAGGATTTGTGCCTGTTTCTGCGCGCGCTGCGCACGTGGGGATGTTGCGATGGCATGCACGAGGAGAACCAAAACTTTGGTGTCCACGTGCGTGATTTTAAGCGGCATGACCAATATTTTGTGTCTGCTCTACGTCGGATGGATCACCAATTATGTGTCTAATAACGGAAACGTCAAAGTTACAGGAAGGACGTACGAGAAAAAGTTTGACGATGACAGCAGAGGAGAAACGCTGAGGATTATAGAGAGACTTGACAGGCTGGAGAGTGTTGTGAACCAGCACATCCAAGGTAACGATGTTTTGAGAGGACAATATGATTTATATTAACTGCATGTTCTCTTTTTACAGTTGCTGTATATCACAGTACACTTGCAGCAGATATGAAGATCAATACTGGTTTAAATGGGCTTTGCACTTCAGATGCTGATGTTAATGAGCCTCTTTTACGGCTCTGTTTTTTGTATAACCTAGATACATAGAGATGAATTGGAGACCGATCATAATATTATAGCACCTCTATCTGGACTGTAGCTCCCAGCAGATTTCTGTATTCAGCTGGTGCAGTGTAAACTCAGGTTTATTGCTGATAGAGTGGGGGCATAAATTTAGCACTTGGCAAAGTCCTTGCGTAAACATCAGTCCCGGGCTGGTGCCAGCATGTTGCTTTGCTGGACTCAGACAGGACAGCTGGGAGTGATGATAACCTGCAAGAGTTTGAACAGCTTCTCATCCTGGATGATTAATCATCATTAGTGTACTGTTGATGTCGATCTAATTCGGTCGTGTTAAAAAAATATGGCCTTGGAATGAAATAAGGAGGGGGTGCTGTCTTCAAAATAACCCCCCATTTATGCCCTAACAGGCTTTGCTTGAGGAATTGTATTTCTGTAAAGTATTAATGCATGCGTTAATCTTGTTGAGAAGCATTTGGCTGGATTTATGGGATATGTTGACCTGTACCAGAAGTACAGCTCCTGTGCTGAGCTCAAGGTCTTAAAGCTTGCTTCTCGCTCAAGTGCAGTCGTAGTGAAGCCATAAATGTCAATTAAAATATACCCAGTACACCTACACAATGAGGCACTTAAACGATTGAGTGTATCATGCTACATTATATACTGTTTCAAAAAAAGATACCACATAATGATGCCTTCCTCATTTGTCTTAAAATATTTTATTTCGGTTGAAATGTAATTTTTTTAAATTTTAAAATACCATACAGAGAAAACCACAGCTATTTGTAGTGTAACCAAGTGTAAATGCTGGCTTTTTTAATGCTGTTTAAAGGGGTGCTATTATCGTATTGGCCCGAATATAAGGCGACCCTGATTATAAGACGACCCCCCTTTTTCCAGATGAACCAAATCTTGTTTTTTCTCAGTAAAACACATTTTGTCTTCAATTATTTTCATATTGCATATTTTTCCTATTTTAATTTTTGTTTTGAAAGTATGGTAAAAACTTGTAAAATGTACCAACAATCACATTTTAAAAATATACACTTTTTGATGTACCATAAAAACAAAAACAGGTAGCCTTTAAATATTGTGCTATTTGTTTGAGCCTTCTGAATGGTCTGACAACAGCAGCTTTGGCTCAGCCAATAGCATGAGTTTGGGGTAGGACTATTAGTTTGTCCAACCAATGGAAGAGGGAGGGAATGTTCAGAGAAACCTGTTTGAAAACAGCTATTGTTTTTGTATTTCTATTGTTTGAAGACTCATCATTTTATTGTCCAACATAATATTCAAAAACAAGTATTGCGTTAATAAAAAATGTTAAGAGGAAAAAAGAAATATGATTTAAGTTTAAATCTTTTTTTA
This sequence comes from Sinocyclocheilus rhinocerous, assembly GCF_001515625.1. Classification (NCBI taxonomy): domain Eukaryota; kingdom Metazoa; phylum Chordata; class Actinopteri; order Cypriniformes; family Cyprinidae; genus Sinocyclocheilus; species Sinocyclocheilus rhinocerous. Next base: position 642,099 of record NW_015666566.1, read on the forward strand.
ATGTGCTTTTTTAGCATTTTATTTAGATTTGAGTCAAATTATATTAGATTATTTTACTGCTCTTGTTTCACAAACTGGGGTTTGTGTGTTGAAGAAAAGCTAATAATTAATTAAAGGAGACATATTATGCCCCTTTTTACAATATGTAATATAAGTCTCTGGTGTCCCCAGAATGTGTCTATGAAGTTTCAGCTCAAAATACTCTACAGATCATTAATTTTGAAAATGCCTTTTTTGAGTGGAAGCAGAAACACGCTGTTTTTCGGGCCTGTCTCTTTAAATGCAAATGAGCTGCTGCTCCCCGCCCCCTTTTCCAGAATAGAGCTGCGCCATTACAGCTAGGACCTGCTAAAAAACATCTGTTTTGGTTCTGATTATCATGTTTATCGCGCTTAATTAATGCGTTTTAAACCATATTAGTTTAAACATCTGATATATGGTTTTCTGAGTGCACACAACCGAAGCACACGGACAGAAAGCAGCCACCAGGCAGCATGCGAGTACTAAACTAAGTTCTCATTCACACACAAGTTTACGATGAAGACACACGAGTTACAAAAACAGTCGGTTATGACTGTGAAGGTAAACAGCTGGGAAATAAATCGCATGTTTATTTTAGATCTGTGTGGCAGCAGCAATATACAGTAAATAAATCAATAAATCCACTGCTCTCTTGTCTCCTCTGAGGCTGGGACTCTAAATAGTGTTCTGTGCTCGTCTGTGCAGCCAAAGACAGAACAGTTAGCAAGTTTTGCTCAAACTTTCGCCATGGCATTAGAGCTAGTACACCATTGTCGCTTGCGAACTCAAAATGACGGCGCCATGGGTGGTAAGGGGCAGTAATATTATAATGAGATCCCTTTGCCACGTCACCAAGGGAGCAAAATCAGACGCGCTCATTTTTTCAGACGCTTGCAGAAAAAGGCTTACCAAAACAAAGTTACTGGGTTAATCTTTTTCACGTTTCCTTGGTTGGTAGATGCACCGGGGACCTGGTTATAGCACTTAAAAAAATTTAAATCAGGAAAAGTCAGATTTACATGTCATTGTCACCTTTAAATAAAAAATGTTAAATTAAAATACATAAATGATCTTATAATAAAAACAGTCAAAACAAAACACTTAGAGTATTTTATTTGTCTATTTGCATGTCATGGAACCATTTGCAATTAACTTAAATCTCAAGTAAATATTTTAGGTCAAAGAGGTTCGTCTGACCAAAAAGTTTGGAAATGCCTTTGGGAAGTGAAACTACACATTTAATATATGTATTCAAAACCCCAATTCACATTTAAACTGCTCCTCTGTACTTTCAGAGCGTAAGTCAAAGATATAAGTCTCAGTAAAAGAAATAATCAAGGCTCATCAGATTTGCTTGCAGTCTCCTCCAGTTTTACGATAACTGAGTCAGTGGCTGCTGTCGGAGAGTCTAATTTCTCCAAAATCCATTAAAAGCGAAGAGTCCGGTTTTCACACCCATCTGAACTGTCTGATTGCATTGTCACTGGCAGAGACTGAGACTGGACCTCCAGGTTTGCGTTGGCACAAGCAACAGTGTTGATGTGCTGTCTTACAGAGAGAAAGAAATGAAGCCAATTCTTCTCTTGTAACCCAGTTTCAATTAGCAAATGTGAACTTTGGTTAGTGGAAGGTCACCGTGGAAATGCCACGTTTATTGTGCTTTGCTTGTGACGGCCAGAGATACCAGTTCTGGTGTTGTGCTTTAGAAATACGGAGTGTAAGATGCTGGAGATTTAGGGAGAAAGCAAGAAAAACAAGTATATATTAGTATCTGATATAAAATTAGGTTTGAAATTAAGTTAGGAGAAGTTTCCTTCTTTAAAGGGATAGTTCACCCAAAATGAAAATTATGGCATCTCACCCTCATGTCATTTCAGACCCTTATAAGTTATTTTCTTCCACAGAAAAAAAACAAAAAAACAATGTCTGCTCTTTTCTTCCCTATTGTGAAATATATCCCACTGAAACAGCTCATCGAACAAGAACAAATGTACTTGGACTTGATTTTGTCCATCAGGAATTGTTTGGAATGTTGCATATGAATTCGAAACAAATAATGATGTGCACGAATAAATCATTAATTATAATCCATGCAATATTCCATAAATAAGAATTGTCAGTTTTGATTTCATGGTAACTTCAATAAGGCACCCAAGAGCGTCAACTAAAAAGTACACTGTAGCTTGCTTACCATTTTAAAAAGTACTATGAAGACTAAACAACTCAATATTTGAGGTTTTGCCATTGCATTCCTGTGGCATCCAGCACTTTACACTCCAGGCCAGTAGATGGTGGAAATGTGCCCTAATTCTTCTGCATTTCAGTAACAGTTGACAGTGTAAAATGTGCCTATTGGACTTCCATTGTCCAAAGTAAATATTGACATTTCATTTTTGAGTACATTTTTTTTAATCCTAGCTTAATCTGCAGATATCTTTAAGTAAGCCAGTCAATATCCACAAAATCTCCAGGCCTGATGACCAAAGTCTTAGGGATGGGTACTGAATTTGATACTTTTTAAGTACCAACCAAATTGTCATAATTGTAATTATCGATCTCATTGAGTACCAAAAACGGTCATGTCGTTAATTACCAAAGTTCGATACCTAAGGGGTTAATCTCGTCAACGTCAGTGAGCAAATAAGCATGCAGCATGCTTGATGTGCCTAAATAATGTACTGGTGATTAGCTCTGGTGAGTCATCAAGGAAAAACACTAGTTTACGTGGGTATGCTAAACTCGCAATATGGTGGAATAAGTCCCGATTTATAAATAAAAGTGCCAATCGGCAATTAGTATAGTCATTGTGTCACTATAGCTGCCGTTAGAGGCTTCAGTTGCAACAGAAACAGTCAGTTTCCCGAATCGTGTGCTTGAAATTGCGTATGTACATGGGCTCGACCAACCTGAAATGCTTTTTAATGCTATTTAAGCATTTATGGGACAGTTAATTTTATTTTATTTAAAAGTGTGTGTCAGGTTTTTGAGATTTCAGTATTTACCCATTCAAATAGATAGAAAAAGCTGCCCGAAAAAGCTGTCATGCTTGAAAAAGCTGCCCGGAGGCCTTTCAAATATGGCCGCCAAATGAACTGACTTCCCTTGAAAGAGCCTTTGCTATGGCATTATGAAAACATTGCTCTGTTTGTTTGAACATCCCAAACAGTCCAACAACAGCAACATTGACTCAACCAATAGCATGATTTTGAGGTGGGGCTATCGGTGTGGATGACCAATAGCATGCCAGGAGAGCGTTTGGGGGAACCTGTTTGACAATTTAATAATGCAAGTGGCGTATTTTAATTTTAATTATTTTTTTAAGTGTAGTACAGATCAGTTTAACATATTTTTACCACATAAAAATCCATTCTACAGATTTTCCCCTTAAAGGTCCCATATTGTCAAAACTGAAATTTCCTGGCTTTTTTCACGATAACTGAGGTCTAGGGGCTATTTAACTACCATATAATTTTCAAAACAGTCAGTCCACAGTAAAATGCACACAGCCTGCATAAAGTAGCTGTGATTTTTCACGAACCGTTGTGACTTCCGTAAAAAGTTGACGTCAGAACGACACAGTCACCGCCTTCAGTCACCACCCCGAGCACCGCCCACAGTACCACTCTCCTTTTGCCAAACCCCCAGACAACATCGCGTCCATGCCATTGCTAAAACTCCAGAAAGGTGTACAATATGTGACCTTTAAGTGAGTGCTTAAAATGTGAAAAAAGTTTCCATCTGGACCTGCTCATACATGCTTCCCTCCTCTTTGAAGCTTTCAAAAGCATGGTCCCTAACTGGATTCAGTGTATAGAGAGTACAGTAGAGTCTTGTATTCACATGCTCATGGGTGATTGCTGTGCAAACAGCTGCTGAGTTTTCTGTACATCTAAAGAGAACAGCAGCGCTGTACCGAGCGAGAATAATTCACCCGTTCTCTTCCCATTTTCACACAGCTCTGCACTGGAGATCAGCAGGGTGCCTGAGTGCTATAAAAATCCCGCCTTCGTACTATTATCTTTTCTTATCTCCATGCCCTGTTCACAAGTTCATGAGTCACACTTTCGAGCCGAGTGTTACCCCGCTAATTTATTTTGGACAGTCTCATTACGGTGCGCCTGCCTGACAATTAACACTGGATGTTTTTGCACACGCACCCCGCAGGCATGTGTTGTTCTGTCGTACCGCCTCTGTTAAATACCACCTGAGATTGTTATCGTTATCAAAGGTGTTTTTGTCCACGGTTCTCTTATTATAGGATAGGACGCACAAGGGCTCGTTTTAACGCCACGCTTCACTTGCTGATGGGAAATGAAGGAGAAACGCCAGAGGGAAGGAGTGGCATGGGAGGAGGATTCTTGATAGCATGGATCTATCCACACTGCACAATGCACACTGGAAAGTTGCTTCGTCAGTCTGTGATTTTTCTCAAAATGCCTTGATTGGCTCTTTAAATGTGTTGTAGTTAATTAAAGGCGGGTAATTGATTAGACACCCATCAGATTTAGCTAATTAAATGAGTCGTCTCTGTGGTGGCAAGGCGCGCTCAGTCTAGACAGTGAAAATTAAGTCGTACCAGCAGTTTATTTTCTGCAGTCTTTCTATGAAGAAACATTTTTCTTTTTTATGATAAATTGTTAAATGCTGTACAGGGGAAACGGTAACTGAAATGTAACCTGTAAAAATAGATTTTTCAGTCAGCGCTGAATATGCTGATAGCCTTGTGGACAGCGCACCGACATACAGAGTCGTTACGCTACGGGTGTCACGAGTTCGAATCCCGACTCGAAAGACCATTCCCGATCCCGCACCCCTATCTCTCTCCCACTTCGCTTCCTGTCAGCTCTGATCAGTCCTTTCATAATAAAGGTAAAAATGCCAAAAATAAATCGGAAAAAAATTTTAAGTTGTAAATTGGATTATTAGAGTGCATAATTATAAAGCATTTTTATTTGTTTTGGCAGATCTGTGAACTGGGATCATTTTGACAACGTCATCTGTACGCAAAAAGTTTCAAAAGCGCAAAGCGAAAAAAACTTTTTCATTTTTAGTACATCATTGTCATGTAAACGTACCCTCCATGATGTTATTGTGAACAATTCATCCATTCCATTTGTCTAATTTTTTTTTTTTTTATGTTTTGACCTTGTAATTTTTTTTTTAATCAAAGTCAATCATTATTTTTTCATGCTATGGTGGATTACATTTTTCATTTATTCATTCAGCAGAGAATCACCAGTAAAAAATATTTTATGGAGAAATATATACCATTTTATTTCATTATTTTTGATCATTTTTTTAGCTCTCACTTAAATGCAACACTAACTGAATGCAATATTTACAGTAATTTCGTCATCCAACATATTTGGAGCTGAAGCAGCCGTCGCTGTGTTTGCTCAACGGGAAAACGGCTGTACACGAGAGGAGGCAATATCACAAGCTGAATGTGTAAAATGCCCTTAAGTCATGTCTGGGGTCAGGATTAGGGTTAATCTTAATGCGTGGGAGAAATTTGATATGTTTTCAGTGGATTTAGAACTGTTTTTTGTAGCTCCTGTTCGCATGTGTCATCATGAGGTCAGCTCCTGATAAACACTTTCTTCCCCTCTGTCAGTGGGCTCCACTTAGGGTGCATCCGGCTACATTTATTTGCACTCCACTTAGGGTGCATCCGACCTATTATTTAGGGTGGCTAAATAATATATATTGAATGGTTGTTTGAACTTATTTGCATGTTTTTTGTCTTTTTATCCTCATTCCAAATGATCAGAAAAGAGGAAACCAACAATAAAACAGGAGAAAGTGCTAAATTATTACTATATTACTATACTATATAGTAGTATTTGCTCTGCTCTTTCCTCAAACACTTTGAATGTCTAGTGGTAGGGAATACAAATGAGATATTACACCATATTAGGAACACGTTCAGCCGGCTATGTCTGCTTTGAAACTTACCAAGACAGGCATTTTGACATCATTTTTGTCTGAATTTCTCAATTCAAACGAAATACTTCAGAGAGAGAGCTTTATTTGCGCGTGTTCTGAGGCGCGGGTTTGCGCGCTTCGGATGAGCGCACGCACAAATCTTCTCACTGTGTGCGAGCTCGCGTGCTCTGGCTCTTAAATGTTTAAACTGGCAAGGCTTAAATGAGTTTAGTTTAAACACAGATATCAATGTGTGCTGTTCAGGTCTCACCTGTGCACGCGCGCCATCAGCATGATGACGGATAAATGACTGCTCATATTCCAGCATACGGCATCCGCATTGAACAAGAGTGAATTGTTTGTCCATGTTTTTTTTCATCGCTGTTGTTGTAATGTACTGGGAAGCCAGAATGCGCATCCATCAACAGAAACAGCCGAACCCTGTTTGTTTTTACGTGTTGTTACCATATTACAGATGCATTGTCAGATTTAAGTTGATCCGTGGTCCTAGTGCGTGCCGAACCGTGTGTGGAGAACCGTACGGTTCGTTTTTTTACCGAGAACCGTTCCACCCCTAGAAACTACTCTAACTAAATGATAAATATAGGAAAAGAGTCATATATACTAATGTAGTATCATTGTACAATAATATTTGAAAACCAATGCTGCGATTGGCCATCAGAATAAAGTATTCCTGAGTGGCGCATGAATAAATAGATTTAGTTGAACTATCTTGTGCTTTTTTTTAAGATATTACGATATTTGCATTAGCAATGAAGATAGATAGTTTCTCCCAACAACCTTTTCTAATATAAGTATAATGTAATTTTACACTCAGATTGTTTCAGTATATTCTGTTCATATTCATTAACCTTTCATTAATATTCTGTTTAATTAACTTCAAAACAGCACCTTAAAATATCTGTAGCACAGCGGTGGCTGTCATATCTGGGGTTTGAGAGGTTCCTCGCTCTCCCACTGTTGTTCTCTACTGACCTATGCTGCAAAAGCCATGAATACAATTTAAAAATGAAATATAAGTACTGTCCATTTCCGTCCATTAAAAATATGAAGGCTACAATTTTTGGTTCTGCTGCAGCCTGTTAGTAGGGCCAGTTATACACTGCAATTTTTAATAGCAATGTTTTTAGAATACTACAAGATTATTTTTTTTGTATGTACGTATATATGTATTATATTATTTGAAACAGTATTATATATTATATTTAATAAAATGATTGAATTGTTTAAAACTTTAACATAATTTTGGTGTATGCTTTTAGATATTATTATAGTACATAATAAAAAGCAAACATTTGCAATGCTAGCAGATGAACCTTAACTAAAATAACGAAAGAGCCTTTATATCCGTCATAGAGCAGAAAACAAACTGTGGCGACTGTCTGTCATAGCTGGACATCTCACACACTGACCCATGAGGGTTTCATGGAGACCAGGCCGCGGCTTGCCCAGCAGGCACACCTGAGGGACTGAATTCAAATGTCTCTCTGTGACTTTATTAACCTTTGCACTGGTTAGAGAGTGCAAGAGTATATTGCCCACAGCAGGAGCTGCATCTTAAAACTCTAATCACAAATACGCCACACAGTGTCCTGACAATTGTGCTCAAGTTGTGTGCATCAGGGCAATAATGCCTCCTGAACAGAAGCAGAAAACAGATCAGTGGAACTGTCTCTTGTTATCATGGTGCTGAAGCTAGAGAGCCATTGTGTTTGCAACAATGCTTGTATGACTGTGTTGATGCATTCGGAAAAGCTGACGTGTCATGCGGTTTGCAAACACAAAAATAGATGATTCCTCATGTCATGTTTGTGTATGGCTATTTCACAGCTTCAAATGTGTCTCAGTCAGATTGGGATTGGGAACTATATCTGTTTTATGAAATTAATTTGAACCCAACTATCAAACCACATCCTGCATTGAATTTTGGAGGACTTGTAACTTATTCAGTTTGATAAATTCATCTTTTTGGTTTTTGTAGGTCGGTGGATAAATGAATGAATCTAAATATAAATTGTCATGTATTAAACTCAACAAATAGATATATTCCTCCATATTAGCTATTTTATACAGTGGTTGGGACAAAGCCACAATAAAAGTGACGTAAATAACACGCATATGAGTTCTGGTCGGTTGTATGTGTCATATTTTGACCGGATAATTTATTATAAGCCAGTATTTGGCAGACACTTTGTAAACATGGCCCCTAGGAATTATTTTTCTGTCACATTTTGCTCTCTGATCTGGCATTTACGTAACATGTTTTTATTTAAATAAATAAGTAGCTCAACAAAGTCACAGATGGTGGAGTTTTGACTTTTTTTAGTGTGTAATAGAGGCCTGTGCTGGGCTGTCATTTAAAGCTGATAGCTCACTCTGTGCATTAGGCCACCTGGTAATGAACTGACATGACAGAGAGGGAGAGCGTGTAATTGATGTATTATTTCAGTCACACTTGAAAAAAATCTACTCACTCCATGATTCCAAGTAATCATAGGACACAATACTGAGGAAAAATTGTAGGTACTAAAAATAATAATAATAACCAAATATTGATATACGCAGGGCCGCTGCTGGCCAAATGGGTGCCCTAAGCAGAATAATATTGTTGTGCCCCCTCCCTCAAAAAAATAAATAAAAATAAAATAAAAAAATAAAAACCCCTATTATAAGGGGTCAAAATAGAACTTTAATCAAATATAAAAGTAAATAAATAAATTGTAATTCAATTGTATTATTTATAATGTAGCTCTAGACCAGGGGTCTCAAACTCAAATTGGCTGGGGGCCATTGCTGTGATTGACACCTCAAAGGAGGGCCATTTTAACATTCAAGCACAACAAAAAAGCGGAACATTTCTGAAAATTTACTTAACATTATTTCTAATAGAATCTCTTCAGGACATTCCCCCTGCTGAGCCAGAGCACCTCAGTAAAATAAAGGACATCACCATATGTTGACTCAATTTCTTCTAAAAAGGCTCGAAACTGGCGGTGCTGTAAACTCCTCGACCTGATGTAATTGATACATTTCAGGACAACAGACATGACATGTTCATATTTCAAGCATTTGCTGCACAGTGCCTGTTGGTGAATAATGCAGTGCAGAACAACTGCTGGATCTGCATTTTCGTCTTCTAACTTTCTTTGTACTAGTGCTACCAGTCCATTTTTTTCCCCAGTCATAGACGGGGCGCCGTCAGTGGTAATGCCGACCAGCCTGTTCCACGGCAAACCAGCGCGCTCAATTGCGTCACACAGCTGCTGAAATATATCTTTGGCTGTGGTACGGCCGTGCATTGGACACAAACTCAGCAACTCTTCCGTCACTTCAAACTGGTCATTAATACCCCTGGATGAAAATTGCTAGCTGAGCACTGTCGGTTATGCCTGTGCTTTCGTCAAGCGCCACAGAGTATGCAGTGAAAACTTTAGATTTGCTGTTTAACTGATCATAAATGTCACTCGATAACTCGCTGATCCGCTTTGCCACTGTGTTTGCCGACAAAGAGAGATTGCTGAACAAGTTTTTCTTTTCTGGACAAAGAATATCAGCGACTTTCTGCATGCAATCCTTTATAAACTGCCCTTCTGTGAATGGCTTTCCCGCTTTAGCGATCAACTCACCACATAACTTGCTTCAACTGCAGCATCAGCATCCTTTTTGGCTTTATGGAAAAGGTTTTGCTGGGACGTTAGCTCTCTCTGCAACTGCGTGGCTCGTCTTTTTCTCTCGTCTTCCTGGTACTTCTCATACTGTTCTCCATGTTTAGTCGAGTAATGACGCTTGAGATTATATTCCTTTAGAACGGCGACTTTTTCTTTGCATATCAGACAGGTAGCGTTTCCATTAAACTCCACAAAAAAATACTGCAACGTCCATCTTTCTTGAAACTGTCGGTGTTCCTCATCCACTTTCCTTTTCGGTTTGGAAAGAGACATCTTTTCATTCGCACTTCGCAGCCAAACAACATAAACTACGAAAGCCCCGAAACCAGCTATCTTCAAATCTGCCTGCATGCGCGTTTTTTTTTTTTTTTATAGAATCATGTCATTCTTTTGAATATGGAATATGGTACGAGACCACTAGAAAATAATAATAATAGTAATAATAATAATAATAATTTAGCGGGCCGGATTATGTTTTATTTTTGACATCAGTTGCGGGCCGGGTGGAGGGGGAGGGGGGGCCGTAAATGGCCCGCGGGCCGGCAGTTTGAGACCCCTGCTCTAGACAGTTACCTATGGCTATGATTTTATTAATCCAGCTGTCTGATTGATTTTATGGTCTCAAGCAACCAGAAATCACACAAAATAAAATTAAGCAGTTTTACTGCGATAAAACCATGGTTAATTTTGGTAAGGGTTGTGATGTCCACATGTTTTTGTTGAAGAAATTATAGCGGCTGTAGCATTTCTATCGCAAAAAGGTGGCCAAAATTAAAAATTAAGTGGATTGTGCCCTTTGCAGGCATTTGTAATAATGTAAATTGTTTATTTTGTATTATATTATGTATTTTAACAGCGTTATTCATTGAAACCATATTTAAACCATATACCATATATTGCCTCGTAGTTTTTATATAATACATTTTTAGTCATGGAAACTAGAATATTAAGTCAGATGCGTTGTCGGTGGTGGTGAAATCATTACCGACATTAAAACACGTTACTAACGTCAACAGTCAAAAAAGTTTCACAGGATTATGAACGTAGTTACCTGAAAGTGATGCACGGGCTTCATCTCTGTCTTTTTTCTTTTTCTTTTCTCTGCACCGGACTGCGCTTATGTCTTTTCCGATATAGCCTAGTTGTCCATTAATTATGATGATCATTTGTATTCAGCCGCAAACATGAGGTGAGAGCGTGCGCGGACGTGGGAATGGCGCGTCACGTGTACTTATAGCCTACTGCCTACTGCGCTCATCAATGCATTTTTTAATAATTATATATATATATATATATATAAAAGCTTGTACAATCATCTATCTATCTATCTATCTATCTATCTATTTATCTATCTATCTATGAATATTTTGATTAAGCAGATTATGTAATTGATTTAATTAAACATTTTAATCAATTTACAGTCCTAATAATTTTGTTCCATTCTCATTTATATAGGGTCTATTAGACTATTTTAGAAAAATTATTTCTATCGCATTATTATGTTTCTCTTTGTGTGGTTTATTTTAGCCTTTGTTGGACTTTGAATGCACTTTGTCTTTTCTGCTTCCTTATTTGCAGAGTCACTAAAGTGATTTCTAGAGGATCTTGAATGTGATTTTAGTGCCTTTTTGTTTGGCAGAAGCGGCTGGATGAGGCCGTAATTATCATCTTTTCTCTAGGATTGTGTTTTGCATGTAGAAATTACTGGCAATGAGCTGTAACGTTTGATTTATGAGGCCAAAGTCATTCATTTTGCAAGGAAATCAACAAAAGTGCTGTTCCGTAGAGAGAAAAAAACACCCTCTTGCCTTTATGCAAAGCCTGTTAATGGTTCAGACACAGATTTGAGATTTGGAGCCCACACATAATAATGCATTATATCACCTGAGGGACATTCACTGCCATGTATCCTGCTGCTAATGGTGTTCTGGCAATTAACATGGCTGTCCGGGGCCGCCCATGCGCTCGCACATAAACATTCAGTGGCATGGAGCATCCTGCCGACTTCTAGGTCACCTGCTAATGCAGTTTCTAGCACAGCCCACGGCCGTCCATGCGAACGAAAGGCCATGCATTAACCAGCTCGATTTCAAAGCAACTGAAAGACCTCAGTTTCTTCGTGCATCTTTTTGTTGTTTGTCCTTTAATTTTGTACAGTTTTAATACGAATCTGTGAATGTTATCAGTGTGACAGGAAGTCTAACAAAATGCAGCGGAAAGAAAATGGGCTTTTGTTGCCTTTTGGTGTCAAGGACAGAGGACTGCTAAATGAGATGCGTGACTGGTTAGGCTCCGACACGAATTTGTGATTCAGGGACAGGGATGTGAATGCAATGAAATGAATTTTATAAACGTTCAGTGCAGAGCACTCCCTACATTTTTTTTTATTGGTGGGCACCCATGCTGAAATATTTCTTCTTCATTTTACTTTATTTTATATTTTTAGAATCTTGTTTATTTCAAGGTTTCAGTAAGATTTTTTAGTATTATTAGTGTTATTAATAAGTATTATTATGATTAAAAAGTATTATTATTATTATTATGATAAACTTTATGACTTTTTGATGACTTTTTGAGTTTAGTTTTTAGACTTTCAAAAAATCCCAGTGTTATTTGCTTTGTGGAACACGCACAAAGACATTCTCTCATGAACTTCATTTAGTCTTACATTATAAGGTTTCCAATGAAATAACCCTGAGCGTTTGACAACTACAATTCTGCATAACATTCATTCCTTTTAGCGCTCTGCTTTAATGAGAACGTGATTGTAGAAATACTGAAATTCATTTGAATTATTCACTGCTCACTGTCATGGATTAATAGCAAGACGTATTGAAAATCGCCCAAAGAAACACTATTTTCTTTTTGTCAATATAATTGTCAAGAATAATTGTCCATGTTGAGGTGTGGAATCCATTCAGAATAGCAAGCTTCCCTACAGTGTCTTAAAGTCCTGTTAGTTATTATGATTATTCACAAGCTCTGTGAATTGGTGAGGAAATTTTGTGATAGATGATTATTTAGCTCTGTGTGGTGCACATAATGGCCTGCATTTACCAGCAGGCTCACCAAATTATTACCAACAAAAAGTTTTAAAGTCATTTCAGCTTCAAGAACAATGGGCTGTATTCCATAAGTGTAAAACCTCTGGGATGAGAGAACATTTCATATACATACATTTACATAGTGTTAACTTAGCGGCAGTTTGCCTGTAGCTAATGTGCCAAGCTAGCATGAAGTAGATGGCGTCAATGACTCAAATGACTCGCACTGTTTCAATTAACCATAAGAACCGTTAATTGTGAGACCTGCCTCCATTTCACACTCTGCAGGGTTGCATGAACTCCCAGCTGTGTGCTGTTTGGCAGCTTTCAGCTTGACTTTGAAAGGCCGTCAGCACACTCCAGTTAGAGAGGCTAATGTACCTGATACACTTGCGCTTGTCACAGACCGTGTTAAATTTCTGCAGTGATATACTATAATGCATGAACATGTTTGGTGTTCTGGCCCACCTGATGCTGTTTTTACATAGTGACTGTTACTTTATTATGTTGAATTGGCTAGCAAGTTTGTGATCTAGAGTTGGCTAGCAAATTTGTCCAACAAAAAAAGTGCCTGTGGCGACATTTCTGCAAAATGATGTTGTTGATTCTTGCAAGTTTCACAACTCGTTCAAAGTGAAATGTCCAGTGGGTTTATTCAAAACAGATGAATGTGGCAGATGAGTGGCGCTAAAAGCTTAAAGCTCTATTGTGTTTGAAAATTTCATACCACCTTAAATAAACCCTACCCCAGATCTAACCAGTAGTGTAAATAAAAGCAAACATGAGATGAAAACACATTTGCTGAAGCAACCATGCTGTTTTAGCTTGCTTCCTCACGTTTTTGAGCTATTTTATCATGATTCATGTTACTCAGGACTTGTAAGTTCAATGCTGTACCGGGTGAGCTACAGAGCAAGTTTACTGCATCAGAAAAGCTGTACATACAGTATATGTGAAGCAAATGTGAGAATGTATTAGTTTACAAATCATGCACTATGGTAAAAGTGTTTTGAGGTCATAACATGGTATTGCACAAGGAATCTACATGAAAATAAGTGTTTATTGATCAATAATCTGCCCTAGTAATCATAGTTTGTGTAAAAAGAATCAAAAGTTGTTGATGTTTCACTGCCACTAATGTTCATTTCAGCTGGAAACTGCAGTGAATTGTTTGTATAGATATATTTTTTAGAGGCTTGTTTTCCAATGAGCCAATGATTCCTTTCTCCTGTGAAAATCAAAAGAAGATATTCTGAATACTGTGCTGAATAATTTTTCCATGCAGTTAAAATAAAACAAAACGGAAGCATTCAAACATCATAAAAGGAGCATAAAACTTCTGTGAGAAACATACTGTAATTTAAGTCATTATTCACTAATATTCTTATCCACTGCTGCCACTGGATAATTGAGTCTGGTTAAGTTCAACTCAAGAACCAGATCAGTCTGATTGATAACTGAATGATTCATTCAGACAGATTCATTGAGACAATCTGAAACCAAAGAAAGATTCATTCATGATTCGGCTATCAGTAATTGCCATGAACATGCAAAGAAGAGCTTGCTTGGTGTTCCACTGAAGAAAGTAAGTGAAACAGGTTTGAAATGACATCAGGGCGAGTAAATGATGGCAGATTTTCTCTTTTTAAGTCTTTATATAGTATTTATGATCTTGTTTTGTCAGCCTATGACTGTAAATCATCACGGTCCGATAGAATGGGGCTGTTTGGATTGTGATGCCTTGTTCTGTTTTAGATGTTTGTCACTGAGTAAGACTTACTCTGGTGTACATGTATGATTCAGATGCTCAGACGTGTCTCTGTGAAGTCAGAAACCATTGCGTTACGGTTACATCAGTGGCAACTTGGAGGCATCAAGCGCTTCTAACATCTGAAGCTCTTCAGATTGGTGGAGATGGGATATTTATAGTAACATACCAATTGAAACTGACTTTGTTGCTGTGTAATGGTACGCGCCTCTAAAGTAGGGTACTTAGCATGCACTCTGGTGTAATACATCCCACGGCAGATAATAAAACATTCATTGATTATTTTTCTAAGAGTTGCCAAGACATTCAGGACCTTTGACTGATCTATTCATTTATGTGTCGTGTAGCTTCAGTGGGCTCTTTAATGTGCCTTAAAGAAGGCGACAGGAACTGTCAACTTAGATGTCTCATCTGCTGTCGTCATGGCGCCGGCAGGACATTTTAACCCAGCAGATGCTTACATAACAGCTCTTAATGAGAAGAGCAGCCAAAATGGCATTCATCACCAGTGAGTGGTTCTTTCAGCAGCTTGGTCATTTCCACTGTTGTGAATATAACACGCTCTCAACCATTTTATGTGATCTGATTAGGCTTGACATTTAGAGAGTTAGACATTTGGATTCAAGGAATTAAAAGAGCAGGATGTCAGTACATTTGTCGTCAATTATTTTCACTGCCTCATTGGTGTCAATGTATGTTAATTTCAGTCTTCTGTCCATTATATTTGTAGAAGACATTTACTGAAACTTTGGTCTTCCACATGCTTGCTTGCACTGATGTGGATGGAATGCTGTGCTAAAATACTCTAAGTTGGAATACTGAAATACTGCTAAAATACTCTGACAGGGTTTCTGGCTCTATTTATTCAGCTATGCCACAGCACCACTACTGAACTTATACCATGAAACATACAGTGTGGCCAGTGTAGTCCGATTCCCCAACGAATGACTCTAATGAGCCAGTTCTTTTAGTGAATCAAAAAGATGTAGCACAACTGGTGTAGTTCGACTCTCGAACAAATGACTCTTATGAGCCTGTTCTTTTTATTGAATCAAAAACATACAGCACAAACTGTGTAGTCTGAATCCTGAATGAATGACTCTTATGAGCTGGTTGTTTTGGTGAATCAAAACATACAGCACAGTCTGATTCCTGAAAGAATGACTAAGAGCTGGTTCTTTTTAGTGAATCAGTAACACACAGTGTAACTGATGTATTTCGACTTACGAATGAATGCTTCTTTTGAGCTGGTTCTTTTTAGTGAATCAAAAGCATACAGCACAAACTGCATATTCTGAGTCCTGAAAGACCAACTCCTTTGAGCTAGTTCTTTTTAGTTAATCAAAAACATACAGTACAGTGTTTGTCTGACTCCTGAACGAATAACTCTTATGAGTCTTTTTTGTGTGTGAATTAAACATCTTACAAATAACTGTGAGATGTGATGATGTTTTGTCAGTAGAACAATTATTTTATGCCACATTTTAATAAAAAAGATTTCATCTTTTAGGAATGAAATAGCTTTTTTTTTTCTTCAAATGCTTGTTTCTTAAAAGTACTAAAAGAAACATTAATGGAGCCGTAATCATTAAATTCTCTACAATTCCCATCCCCACATGTATTCATGTGCAATTATTGAGTGAAGCCCAATAAATGGGTTTGATGTACATCCTAAACTTCAGAATGTCCTATTCCCTTCTACATCCGTCTCCTCTGATTGAGGTGCTCAACGGTGGCCCATTTCCTGTCTCTCTTGTGGTCAGACAGATGGCCGGCCTGGACGGCGGATCACGTTCTGCCTCACTCTCCTCAGGACCGGCTCTGGCTTCAGGCTGAGCCAGGTCATCGAATCCAGCATCGCTTGCTCTCTGTGTCCCCATCTCTGGAGGGCTGCAAAAAAACTCTCCGGGAAATTGAATAAAATATATTTCCTGATTTTGCCAGCAAGCTGTCCTTTTCCATAAGCTGCACAGAGTGTGATGGAGGGGAAGGCGAATGTGTGCAGATGGAGTGTTTAGACGGTCAGGACACGTACCTTCTGTTTCTCCCTTCTGCAGCCTTGGGCTGCCCTGCCTCAGGTCACAATATTGTTTAATGACGGTGGCTGGGACATTAGCCCTGTAGCTTTCATACTTTCAAGGGATTCATGCCCTAAATTCAGAAAAATCATAAATAAATAAATAAAATACTATTTGGCTGTTATAGTCTGGCAATAATGTTTTGGGAAGACAGATATGAATATTTTGGTTTGAAAGGCTCTTTTTTCCCCTCTGTTTTTCTTCTTTTTGTCACTCTCTTTTTCTTACGTTACTGTTCAAAAGTTTAAAGTCAGAAAGATTTTTTCTTTCTTACTCTGAGTCTTCTGCTCACCAAGGCTGCATTTATTTGAAAGAGTGCTATTGTTAAATATTACAATTTAAAATAACTTATTATGCTTTATTAAAATGTAATTTATACCTGTGATGCAAAGCTACATTTTCAGCATCATTACTCCAGTCTTCAGTGTCACATTAACCTTCAGAAATCATTCAATATGATTTGGTGCTCGAGAAACATTTCTTATTTTAGTTTAGTTCCAATAAATAAAGTAAATTATGACTGGATGATTTGTGTAAAATGACTCTGCTATTGTATATTATATTAATACAGCAAGTTTCTACATTGCTTAGCAACTGCAAACAGTTCAACATTAGTTTAATAAACTTGATTATGTGGCAGAAGAATTGTGTATTCAAAGCCTTATAGTTCAGCAAGGAAAGCACTAAGATATTTCAGTGACCATTGTGTTTTCAGCATAAGAAATCAACAATTTCATATGATTCACTGTTACTCTTTGGAAAAGGCAGCAGTAATTACAAACGAATTGGAAACATGAATTTAGCTGAGCACTCTCGCTAACTTCTTAGGCATGTCTTTCATCTGAAATATGCGCTTAATATAATTGCCGTGAGGGAAATAAGGCCGGTCTGACCCATATCAGTGTAATTAGTCTACTTTGAAAACTGTGTAATGAAAGGGGAGAAGGTCAGATAACAAGATCTATTTGACAGCACAGGAATCTGCATGTTATTTTATTCAATTTCTATGGAGTATGCGGTTGTTTGTGTAAACACAAATTACATATTCGATCAAAGCAATAAAAAAAATTCTTATGAATACATAACTTGCATTAAAAGGTCATGGTCAGCCATGTAGGCTATTTGGTCAATCAGAGCAACCAATGTTGCTCTGTAAACATACAGTGTCTAATGATGATTAGATATTAAATATTAAGATATTAAAATATTAAGACAAAAATATTAAGATTGCATATGGAAGAATATATCCAGGAATGATATCTAAAAGTCACCCTATGCTTTTCCACAAGTAATAGCAGGATTGATTGAGCATTTGAGAGTATCATCCAGAAGCCATTCACAGCTCTGTCTGTCACGGTTACAGATGCTCTTGCTGTGTTCTCCTTGTGGAAATGGCTTTGGGCATCTGGTCATTTTGTTCTGCAATGTGAAGCTTTTCTAGCAGCGCTCGACTGGATAGAATGTATAATGACGGCTGTTAGTGTGCAGAGAGACGATCCAGCCCTAAGATATGTGCAAAACAGCAAGAGAGAGACTTTCAAATGTGCTGAAATATAAGAGCCATCTGGATTAAGGTACACTGCATTGAAAGAAAGCAATAAAGTGGTATATGATGGTGTCTGTGCCAAATATTTGCTCTGGCACAATAAAGCGAATGAATAATGAGACTTGTCTGTGGTGCTACGGACAATAAATAGAAGCATTTATACATTTCTCATAAAGCGCTGTTTACATCTTTGTCCAATGGCTAAATAGCTACATGGAATTTTTACGATGGTGGACTGTATGTATGCAATATGTTGTCATTTATATACCTTTTTAGACAATGTGAACAAATCGTTGTTGTGTATCTGTGCTCAACTCAATTAGAGCCATGCGCTGCTGGCTAATTTAATCAAGTAGAGTATCCTGTTACCTCTTAGTCATGCACATCTTATCTTACTGCAGCAGCATCAGGCCAACAAGCTCATGACGTCAGAGTTTTAAAACAATTGTTGCATTTGCACAGAATCAGGAGCTGCATGATTTATGCATTATGCATCATTTACTTTGGGTGTTTCTTCAACTATAGGTAACAAACATTCTCAAAATAAATATTGATTTCATTTGTCTATTAACACATTAAATGGTTCATTTATTTTTAATAATATTAAATATTAATATTTAAGTTGTATGGTAACAGTGTTATGCTATTATATATATGTGTGTGTGTGTTTAGTAATTTTGTTATGTGATTGATTGTCATTTTTATTATTTAAAAAAAATTATTTCTATTTAGCTTTAATTTATTTTTATTTCAGTTTTAGTCATTTTAGTACCGCACTTCAACTTATTTTATTTCAGTTATTTGCAAAGGCAACATTGCTAATTTTTTGTTTTAATCAAGTATTTATGTTTTATTTTATTTTGGCTTTATTTTAATTAATGAAAAATAATTGTTAATCGTTTTAGTTGACGATACACTGCCATTTTTTTATGAGTGTCATGAGTATTTCCACCACAATGTCATCTGAAATTAAGTACTGACGGTGACAGAAATAACATTTTTAACATACTTGGAATAAAATAGCCAACTTTTTTTGCTATGGCTAATATTATAGCTAGCATTTTATTCTTCTCAATTCTTCTCCCCCGAGTTACGTCTTCCGCCATTTTGGAGAGTACCCAAGAGCGTAATCGACGTAATCAGCGTTGTTTACGTTCGGGGGAGAAAGCGCGCGCATGAACGTAATCAGCGTTGTTTACGTTCGGGGGAGAAAGCGCGCGCATGAACGAACAATAAAATCTTTACATAAAAGACACTTGAAAAATAGAGTAAATAATGATGACGTGATATGACCTTTAATTTAAAATCAGTTGGTCTAAATAAAAAGCAAGCCCTGGGACATAAAAAGAAACACCCATTGTTTTCCCAGTGATTTGTCTTGATAATGATCTTAAAATGGAAAGTATGTCTTCAGGAAGCAGAGCTCTGTTGGCCGTCTGCGTTGTCTCATGGGTCTGAATAAATCTGACAGCAAAACATTAGGTCAGCTATGTAACTCATTAGGGTCATGTGAGTGCTCTCATATTTTGGCTTTCGTTGTCGTCTCGGGTCTGTGAGTCAGAGTCCTCTTCAGACAAACACACATGCGACATGCACACTCACATGAACCTTGTAGCAAGAGCTTCTCTGAAATGTCAGAACAGCATGATGTTTTTGCATTTGCAGGCTGTTTGCATGTTTTCTTCTGAGCTCAATAGTTTGGGTTACATGCTGGGTGTCTTGTTTTACATTCGCTCCATAGAGCTGGCACTGACAGGCAGACGGCATGCCACAGGCGAGGTCAGAAATGCTAGCCGTCTGCCGTGACGCAACCCTCCCGAGGCTTTCGCATTTTAAAAAGGGAAACAACTTTGTTTTGGTTTGAATCCATCCTACTGTATTTCTCTCACAACATGAATCTTTTCTATTCGCAGCGTTTTAAAGGAATAGTTATCCCTCATGTTGTTCCAAACCTGTGTGACTTTCTTTCTTCTGTGGAGCACTAAAGGAAAAATATTGAATAATGTATTCTCTCAAAGCTATCGCATGACTTTGAAAGACTCTGAATATGGTGCACAAGTCTTATGAACCACCGTTATGATACTTTAATGGTGCTTTTTTGTCATTTCGGAGCTTGACAGACACAGTCCTCATTCTTTTTCATTGTAGTAAAAAGCTTGGCCAGGGTTTTCTTCAGAAATTTCCACAGAAGCAAGAAAGCCAGGTTTTGGTGGTAAAGAGAGATTATGAATGAATTCTGTTAAATACTTTTTTAAATATTAAATCTGAAGTTTTGAGTTTCTTTATTTTGTTGACAACTTTAGTACTTAGAGCTTACAGGGATGTAGAAGTTATTTACTTAGAAGTGAGAACTTAATCTGGTAACAATCGTGGCTGTGTAAGTATATAGCCTACTTCAACTTTACTGAGCACAGCGGTTAAGGATTCTATTAATTGATTTCGAACAGCCTGATGAAATGAGCTTGTACTTTTTCTGGAGTTGATTATATATAATTAGTTCTGTTTGGTGAGTAAAGGCCATTTAAGTTCTTTGGGAAGAATTCATATTTTTATTAAATTTTTTTTCATACTTCTTTGACTTAGTCTTAAATAGATTTACAAAGTAGTTTGATGGTTATTGCATTAAAAACATAATTGCAAGATAATAGCGTTTTTGTCACTGCAGGAGTTTGTGGTGCGAAGCTGTGAAATGTTGCTGTTGTGCATAATTTTTGTAATGTATTATAGAATTATTTTATGTGCTTTATGTTGACTTATAATGTTGGTCATTAAAGCCCATATTTGCAGTAATTATTATTTTTATTAATCATTTGTTTGCTTTGACTAATGCTTTTAATACTTTTTAACACATTTAGGAATTCAAAATGGTTATTGCATTAAAAACTGTGAATGTCTTTTAAATGTTGCTTTGCAGAATTATTCTTTATATATTTAATCAATATCTCTGTATTATTTATTTTATATATTTTTTATTAATATTTTATTGATAGGTGCAAAGTGTTATAATAATAAGTGTTATAACACAAACACACACACACACAATGATTTTAGCAAATGGCTGCAATATAACAAAGAGTGAAAAATTTAAGGGGGTCTGAATACTTTCCGTACCCACTGTATATATTATTTTAATATGTATCATTATTATTATTTATATCTTTAAAATGATTGTTATTATTAATTATATTGTTGTTATTGAATAATAACAATATTACTTTATAAATAATAATAATAGTGATAATAATTATTATTATTAATAATAGATTAAATACTTGTTGGATAATAATAATAATAATGACAATAATTTATAACAATAATTTAAATGTTTATGAGTAATAATAATAATAATTATCACTTTTTTTATTATTACTTGTTATTGTTGTTTAACAACAACAATAGTAATACTAAAAATAATCAGTTGATAATTATAATAATCATATTTTTTATTATTGATGTTGTTAGGTTTATTGATTGGTGCAAAGTGCATGATGATGAAAAATATGTATTTATTAAAAAAATTTAAATATAAAGTGTGCACATTGCATGATGATGGAAAAATTTATTTATTCATTCAAAAATAATGATAATAGTGTAAATGTTAAAGGCAACTAAAGGGGCTTTATTATTAGTTGGGTTTGGACTATTATGATATAATGTGCGATGCGTGCGTAGGAACCTATAAAGTTTTGTTGTTAAAAATTATTATAAACTTTATTTGACCAAAGACAAAAAACCTCTGCAAGATTCAAAATCTATTTTACAAGATTGACTTAGGCATCCGAAAATAACAAGTTTCCTCTTTTTATTCCACACATAAATGGGAACAAAATATCAGCAAGGGTGATGATTTAAAGAAGGTGAAAATTAATGGCTAAGTTAATTTTAGCATGTAGTTCCTCACTCTATTTTCATATGTTTAGCTTGTTGCTTAGCACTTCTGCAAGCAATTTAATTAATATGAGAATAAATGCTGATTTCTACTCTACCCAGAGGCACATTCATTTTCAGCCTGTCATTCTCTTCTGGAGAGCAGTAGGTATATCACAGGTGCTATGAGCAAACTTTAAAGCATTCTTCCTTCTGTTCATATCATGTGCTGAGAAGATCCATCTTTCAACTTACACTGATCTGTCAGTTTCTGCAGTAATTCAGTCTCCGTTTGACTCCCTCCTCTTTTTTTATCTCGACACAAATCAACAGTGTCAGTGAAACCGCTTCCATTTTCGTCTGAATCTGAAGTCATTTGGAGCACAAAAACAGAGAGGACACCTATTTAGAGTATTTATTTGCATATCAGCGTGGTCATGTTGAGACTACCTGAATTATATGGTGAGCTGAACTTCTAAACACAATAATGGAGGCTTTTTGGATCTTAAATACTGTTATTCATCTTGCTGTTTGATTTCTAGCCAGTGGCCTGTTTTCTCAATGGCTCGGATTGAATGTAGGCTACTCTGCTGAATAGAGCTGGAATGAGGCTAAGCTCTAATTTACTGGGGGTGCGATTTTCAAGCCTCGTGACTAGCCTTCGGCTTTGGAAAGTAATTGAAAAACGTAAGCTACAAATAAAATTTTAAAGATTAGCTGATTTGTAAATTATTCAGTGATTTTTGGATGTGCGTTTGAAGGACTGGAAGCCTGAAACGGACTTCTTTTAGTGTATGTTTACACGACAGCCCCTTAAAAGGCATTTCTAGTTCACGAAAGCAGTGTCTCCTGGTCTGAAGTTGGTTTCAAACTGTCAGTGTCTGCAGTGGCAAAGATGAATTATTCTCCGCAGGCCAGCTCTTTGCAGTGGCTGTAATTAAATAACCTCTGCTGTTAATTAGCATTCCTTAATTATGCGCATTGGCCTTTCATCATTCTTTGAGCATTGCCAGGGCACTTTCCCTCTGTTCTGCCTGCGTACTCAGCGTTCATAGTTCTGCAACCTGTCATATTTTCTTAGTATGTGAATTTGATGTAGCGGAAGGTAGATATTTGCTGCTTAGACAGCTTGATGGAGAGATTGGATGAGAAGGATTAGCTTTCCATAAGACCTTGATGGGATCGCTGACTTGATGAATGGAAGTTAGAGAAGAAATGGACTCATTATTTTAGTAGTAATAGATTCCAAACTGCAATTGGCTGTCTTTCATTTCAAAGTACCATTATATCATAATATTGAACAATACCATATTCATATTTCATAGTACACCCAGGTACTTAAAAATATGTAGTATGGCCATGGCACATGTCCAAAAAATATTGAATAACCACAGTACATGGTCAAAACCCATGGTGTTACTATATTAAAAAAACATGGTAAAACGTTTTCATTGTGTTATACCTCATATTAGTGTAAGGTAAAATTTAGTACAATTTTTATTATATTAGTATTTAGTCATTAATACTTTAAAAATTATTTTTTTTGTCACATTTATCATATTTCATATATTTATCATATTTATTATTATAACTATTATTTTTATTGTTATTTAATAATAATATTTGCAATGGTAATTATAAATGTTCCCTGTTATTATTAATACTACAATTTTATTGTTATTGAAAATGAATTTAAATATGTATATATAATAAAACGATAATTTTAATATGTAGTATTATTATTGTTGTTGTTGTTTTTTTATCTTTAAAACTATTGTTGTTATTAATTATGCTGTTGTTATTTAATAATAACAATAATACTTTATAAATATTAATAATAGTGATAATTATTATTATTGATTTAAATGTTTCTGAGTAATCATAGTAATTTATCTTTAAATTGTTGTTATTAATTATGCTGTTGTTATTTAATAATAACAATAATACTTTATAAATATTAATAATAGTGATAATAATTATTATTATTGATTTAAATGTTTCTGAGTAATCATAGTAATTTTCACTGTATTTATTAAGTTTTTATTTTTACTTTTAATATTGTTATTGTTATTTAACAACAACAACAACAGCAATAGTAATACAAGAAATAATCATTTAATAATTATTATTATTATTATTTAGTGCTGTCAAAAATTAATCACGATTAATTGTCAAATCAATTAATCACGATTAATGTTTTTATTTTTACTTTTAATATTGTTGTTTTTATTTAACAACAGCAACAGCAATAGTAATACTAGAAATAATCATTATTATTATTATTATTATTTAGTGCTGTCAAATCAATTAATCACGATTAATTGCATCCAAAATAAACGTTTGTTTACATAATATATGTGTGTGCTGAGTATATTTATATGTAAATATAAATACACACACATATATATATAATGTATATATGTATATATAAAAGAAATATATTTAATATATATATTTATATTTATGTATAATATAAATCATATATGAATATGTATATACATGTAAATATTTCTTAAATATATGCATGTTTATGTGTGTGTGTGTGTGTGTATTTTTATATACAGTGGGTACGGAAAGTATTCAGACCCCCTTAAATTTTTCACTCTTTGTTATATTGAAGCCATTTGCTAAAATCATTTAAGTTAATTTTTTTTCCTCATTAATGTACACACAGCACCCCATATTGACAGAAAAACACAGAATTGTTGAACTTTTGACCGGTAGTGTACATATAAATATACGGAGTACACATACATTTATTATGTAAACACACTTTTATTTTGGATGCGATTAATTGCAATTAATCAACTTGATAGCACTATTTATTATTGTTGTTAAACAATAACAATATTAGAAGTAATAATAATAACAGTGATAATTATTACTAATAATTAGTAATTATTGTTATTTTATTGTTTATAAATTATATTCAGTGTGTATGTATACAGTGTGTATAATGTATTTCTACATTATTTGTTTTCTCTAACTCAACATGAGTGAAAATGAGTTTATGTTAAAAACGTGATGACCATGTTTACCCAGAAGCCCTTGAGCCAACACTAACACTGCTAACATTGTTCTTTCCGTCTGAACTTCCAGAGAAACCGTTGAAAGATGGGGAAGACACAGCTGACCAGACCCTCTCAGACTCTCTTTTTGCACACTGGGGTCATGACCTCGGCCCAGAGAGCCGCAAGGTGGCTCTGAAAAAGTTCCAGTACTACGGTTACAACGGCTACCTCAGCGACAGACTCTCTCTAGACAGAGCCATCCCAGACCTCAGGCCCGACGGGTGAAACAATCACTCACTGCCCACCACCTTCTCCTCTCTCCCTCTTATTAGCATATATATACACAGCCTTTGTTCTTTTACAAACATCGATTTTCCTTTATCACAGTGAACAAAAGGAATCGCTTAAAAGAAGATTAGATAGGGGAATGTCTTCATAAATCATCAGTCTCAATCATCAGTTTTTTTTTTTGTTAAAAAAAAAATGTAATAGTCTCCTGCACACAATAGTGTGTCAAAAAAGTCTCAAACTATAAAATAATTTATAATTTTTTAAAATGTATTTTATATCATGCGATTGTTGAAGAAAATGTAATAATAATTCAAGAATAAATGCATATTTACTTTTACATTTTTACAATTTAATATGACAATACAAACTGTATATTACTATATCTATCTATATCTAACTATCTATCTATCTATCTATCTATCTAGCTATCTAGCTAGCTAGCTAGCTATCTAAATAAATAAATATATATATATATATATATATATATATACAGTCATGTGAAAAAGTTAGAACACCCTCTTGAATTCCATGGTTTTCCGTATCAGGGCATAATAAAAAAATATCTGGTCCTTGACAGGTCTTACAATTTGGAAAATAAAACCTCAGATGAACAACAACACATGACATATTGCA
>NW_015666566.1:668502-668974 GCF_001515625.1 Sinocyclocheilus rhinocerous
GAATGGCTACACATAGATGTGTGCACACACTGTCAGAGCTGTGTGAGATCACTTCCATCCTGCTTTTGTGGGGGTGGGTAGGGGTGCTAAACAATATACAGTCATGTGAAAAAGTTAGGACACCCACTTGAATTCCATGGTTTTCTGTATCAGGACATAATAAAAAAAATCTGGTCCTTGACAGGTCTTACAATTTGGAAAATAAAACCTCAGATGAACAACAACACATATTGCACCGTGCCATTATTTATTTAACAAAAATGAAGCCAAAATGGAAAAACCATTTGTGACAAAGTTAGGACACCCTTACTGTTAACATAGGAATTAAGAGGGTAAGGAGCAGTCAGGCACTGTTAATCAGAAGCCTTTGATTAACTGATCATCAGCAAGTGTGAGCACCTCGATAAAAGTAGAATGTTTTGGCAGTTTGCTGGTCTGGAGCCTTCAGGTGTGTGTTAACACAATGCCAAGG
>NW_015666566.1:669074-673866 GCF_001515625.1 Sinocyclocheilus rhinocerous
CTCAGAGAAATGGCAGACAACCCAAGAACTACACCGCAGACTCTACAGGCCTCAGCTAGCATGTGAAATAATAAAGTTCATGACAGTACAACTAGAAAAATATGGGACAAGTATGGCATGTTTGGAAGCCTTGCCAGAAAAAAGCCTCTTCTATCTAAAAAAGCATGGCAGCACGGTTTAGGTTGCTAAACAAATCTAAACAAATCATAAGACTTCTAGAACAATGTCTTTTGAACAGATGAGACCAAGGTGGAGATGTCTGGCCATAATGCACAGCAGCACGTTTGGTGAAAACCTAACAAGCATATCAGCACAAACACCTCATACCAAAAGTACCAAATGCTGGTGGAGGGCTGATGATTTTGGGCTTGTTTTGTAGCCACAGGACCTGAGCACCTCACAGTCATTGAGTCGACCATGAACTCATCTGTATCCCAAAGTATTCTAGAGTCATGTGAGGACATCCGTCCAATGGCTAAAGCTTGGCCAAGATTGGGTGATGCAACAGGACAATGATCCCAAGCACACCAGCAGAACGGCTGAAAAGAAAAGAATCAAGCTTCTGCGATAGCCCAGTCAAAGTCCAGACCTCATCCTGACTGAAATCATGTGGTGAGAGCTGTGCGTAAACAAATGCCCTCAAACCTCAATAAACTGGAGCAACGTTGTAAAGAAGAGTGGGACAAAATTCCTCCAGAACGATGTGAGAGACTGATAAAGTCATACAGAAAATGATT
This sequence comes from Sinocyclocheilus rhinocerous, assembly GCF_001515625.1. Lineage (NCBI taxonomy): Eukaryota > Metazoa > Chordata > Actinopteri > Cypriniformes > Cyprinidae > Sinocyclocheilus > Sinocyclocheilus rhinocerous. The sequence continues at coordinate 669,812 of NW_015666566.1, forward strand.
ACCTCAAGTTATTCCTGCTAAAAGTGGATCTACAGGCAATTGAATCATAGGGTGTCCTAATTTTGTCACACATGGTTTATCCATTTTGGCCTAATTTTTGTTAATTAAATAATAACACAGTGTGATATGTAATGTGATGTTGTTCATCTGAGTCTTTATTTTCCAAATTTTAAGACCTGCCAAGGACCAGATAATTTTTTATTATGTCCTGATACTTTTTCACATGACTGTATATTTATATTATATTTTATATTAATGATAAATATTTTAATAATTTTTTTTTGCTTTCTGTACAATGATAGATCAATGGTTTAATTTTGCTAATAGCATATAATAATTTTTTTTTTTGATGTCACATCCATGTGGATGCGGATTTATATGAGACAGAGCGATAATAAATTTGGCGCAGACATAATCTTTCAAAGTGTCAAACTGGAATTAAACACCTCCGGTTATGTGATTGTTCATACCGCCTATGTAAAATGTTTGTGTGAAATCAAAACAGTCTTGCACTTTCATTTTTAATTAAATATTTAACTCAAAATACATAACCACCTCCTTTTCGGCTCTTCAAACTGAAATTAAATTCCAGTCACAAGTGTTTCCAATGTGATTTAAAGGCAGAACTCAAGAAAAGAAAAATATTTGAGATATTTAATCTTGGAAAGACTTCTTTTCCAGGTGTGTGATCCTGTATTTATGTTTTGTTTTTTTTCATCCGCAGGTGCAGAAACATCTCGTACCCCTCCAGTCTACCACAAGTCAGCATCATCTTCATCTTTGTGAACGAGGCGCTGTCGGTCATCCTGCGTTCCGTTCATTCGGTGATCCATCGAACGCCCTCCCACTTGCTGAAGGAGATTATCCTCGTGGATGACAACAGCGACAACGGTGAGGGCTTGTTTTTGCCCCAGCACTGCTATTTTGATTTGCTGGGGGCATACAGGGACTCCTTCAGTGGGGATTGTCTCTTGTAAGACAGATTACGATGAATAATGCATATGAATGTGGATTCATGTGGAAAAAATATCTGAGGTCTGTAACATGATAACACTAGGGGATTATGGGCAGCAGATGTACATGTATCCCGTATGCACAACTAAATGTTTTATGCTTTGGCATCAGAAGAGAGTCATTTCTCTCACAAACATTCTGGTCTAGAAGGAGTCAGTTTAATCAAGCAAATTCTTTTTCTGAAGAGAAATTTACTACTATTTTGCATATTATCTGTCCTAAGTGGTATGTGAGATGTGTGAAAAATCATAGTGTCTGAAAGGTGCCCAGATGGTGTAATGTTTCTTGTAGATGTTTTGTAGTGTGCATCCATATATTCTGCTTTGGCTAATATTTACATTTGTGCAAATACATCATATTCTTTATATTAGTCCAAGCATTGCCTGGCAATAAAATAAAAATAAATAAATAAATGAAATAATAATTGTGCCATTAGTACATACAGTGTATCATGTACAGTACAGTATAACTGGGTTTGTTAGCTTAATCCACAGCTGCCTTTCTGTAAAATTCATTTATGTTTATTTCTAAGTTCTTCTTTTTACATATTGTCATGTCCATAAGGAGTTTGTTCTCACCTGTCGAATTTAACATTGGAGGTTTTAATACAACATTTGAATTGAATTACAGTACTTTTTCTGTTCACATTAATTGTAGTAGTAGTAGAAAATGAAATTTCTTTTTTACAAAAATATTTAAAGTATATGCATAATAAATAATTGTTGATAATATTAATATTTTACAGATTAAATATTGTAATAATATATTAATAATTAATAATATTAAATGTAACTTATATATAATATATAATTAATTGTAAACCTTAAGGTAAACATACAAAATAAAGTGTTAAAGATTTTATTAATTATTTTGTTAATATTTATATTTTACAGATAATATTTTAATGTTATGTAATAATAAATATATAAGACACACTGTAATGTAAGAAAGGTAATAAAAAATAATATTAAAAATATCAATAATGTATAAAAGTTGTTCGTAATATATACTATTTTATTATATAATAATATCAAATATTTAACACACACTGTCAGTCAGTAATAAATATAGTTTGTTAATAATAATAATAATGATTTTACAGATATTTAATTTAATATGATTGTAATATTTTTATATATAAAATACACTGTCAATGCAATAAAAATGATCAGTTAAAAATAAATGTTTAAAAACAACAAATAGTGTATAGTAATATTCTGCTTAATATTTTATTAATATATTATAATATAAAATAAGTACAATACACTTTTACTTAAACTTAAAACCAATAAATAAATATTTTAAAGATTAATTAATTTTAATTAATTAAATTAAATTAATTTTAATTAATTATTTAAATAATTTAAAATTGATTTAATAGTTTCCTTCGATTTTATAACAAAACTGACAAAAGTAAGACAGATATTTAAATATAGTGTCATTATTTTTTATAAATAGGTCTGTATACACTGAAATATAATAAAATATTGTGTCCCTGCTCAGGGATAAACGCATTTGTTGGTCCTTGACATCAAAATGTTTGAAAACCCCTGTGTAGACTGGGCTTAAGACTGACTGTTTTCTGAAGATAACTACCGGCTCTGTGCAGTAAATACACTACTGAGGTGGGTTCATCTCAGGCCGATCAGAAGCGAAAGCTTTTATTTGCTCTCAGTCACCTCTAGAGTATTTGTTTTTTCCAGAATAATGCCTTCACAGCGGTTATGCTACAGTGACCTTTTACTCGGCGTGTGTGGGATATAGTAAGGGGGCAGGGCGGTTAACACGAGGTGCAGAGGTTTGGACGTTTCATTCTCCCACAGATTGACAGTGGCCCCACGTCACACCATCTGGTTGCTATGTTGAGACAGGATGATGGCTTTCTCCCTAATAAAAACAAACAGCACAGGAGACAGACGGGAGGGGAATAATCACCAGCAGACAGCGGTACAGGCTCCAGATATTACAGACCGCTGGCAAATATTAGTGTCTGATGTTCTCAGCGTTTCAGTTCATGTTAGTAATTCCCTGAGAGGTCGAAGGGGGAGTCTATATAAACGAATTTTGATTAGAATGTAATAAAAGTCAGGTACACGTGTCACTAGGGTCTCCCCGCTTCATTTCTGGTGAGTACTGAAACTTTCTCACCAGGCCAGCAGGGTGATTTAGCAAACAGCTGGTATCAGGTATGAATTTTATATTGCATAAAGAGACTCTTTTCAACTAATACCTCTTTCGTTCACTTCACTCAAAGCTGAACTGTCAGAAAACCTGCAGAGGTTTGTGGACGAGACCAACCAGCAGCGGCCCGACTTCATTAAAGTGGTTCGGCATAACAAGCAGGAGGGTTTGATTCGCTCTCGGGTCAGCGGCTGGAGGGCTGCAACCGCTCCCGTCGTGGCCCTGTTTGATGCCCATGTGGAGTTCAGCGTTGGATGGTCAGTGACACTTGAATTTTAAGTCATTTTGCTGCCAGTACTGAACGTAAAAGTGCTAGAAGGTTTTTACTTATGTTCTGTAAAGTTTTGATTAGTGGTCGACCGATATATCACCAAGGCCGATATATCGGCCGATATTTGACATTTTTCAAATATCGGCCGATAAGTTTTTCTGCCTGGCCGATGTGTTCGAGGCTTTTATTTTGACGGCGCTGAGAACAACAGCGCCAGAGCACACAGTGCTCACATTCTCCCTCTTCATTGTTTGTTGTCGTCGTTTAACAGTTCTGCCTAATACAGATAAAAGTCTGTTTAAAGGGGTCATATAATGTTGCTAAAAAGAACATTATTTTGTGTATTTGGTGTAATGAAATGTGTTTATGCGGTTTATTTATATTATTAGTAACAGAAAGGCAGAAATAATGCTTTCTCATTTGCCGTCAGCATATGCATATCATTTAAACAAACCTTTAAATGACTAATGAACATTTAATTTCACAAACCTTGCAGACTTAGTCGAATCCAGCTGTGAGATCTTGTGAAGTGTGCATTTGCATCCTGCATGATCGCGTGTTCTCTGCGTGACGGTCGGTCCATGCAAAT
>NW_015666566.1:674639-692569 GCF_001515625.1 Sinocyclocheilus rhinocerous
ATGCTGCATGTAAAATGAGCGTTACCTTGGCTTTAGTTGAAAAAATATGATTCCCAAAGCACACAAACTTCCCAGATTACCGAGTGCCCTGTTGGTTACAGTGTTTACTTTCTTTTTGTTTATATATTTTAAAATATTTCTTTATTTGTGAAAAATACTGTAATAGAATTATAGAATCAGGAAGTTGTCATCTAAAATATCAGTATGTTTATTTTACACATTTATTTTTAATATAATTCATTTTCAAATTATTTCAAGTTTCTCAAACATTAATTAAAATAAATAAAAATTATAATTAAAATAAGAAATATACTTATATATATCGGCTTTATATCGGCCACCCTGCTCTCTAAGATATCGGCACCGGCTGTCAAAAAACCAATATCGGTAAACCACTAGTTTTGATGCCTTTAAAATATGATGCTTATAATATATTCAATTAATAAAATGGATAAACTATTTGCATCAAAATGTTATAATTTGTCTGTTATAGTGTATTTTTAAAATATAAAAAAATTACTGAAGACTACATTCTGATTTACAATTGACCATTCGCAAAGAGCTTGATTGACAGGCGATCTGACCAATCATAATGCCGAATCCACCATCTTGTCCGACAGCTACGGCCGCAAGCTAACAATAAATAAAAAATTTTTACCTATTAGATTGTGTTTTATTAACGCCTACACCTACCCCAACCATAAACAATAATGCAAAAACAGTAATTATTGTTGTACAATGTGACAAAAAAACGCGCATGTCCAGGAGCCACAGCTATTTCCCAACCACAAATCAGACAGGAGAGTGGATTAACTTCAGTGGACTTAAACTTAAAAATGGTGTGTTCCGCGGTTGAAATAAAATACGTTCTGATGTTCATTTTGTGCTTTAAATAAATATGAAAAATATGATCGGTTCACGTGCTGCTTGAACTGAGGCAATACAGCAATCATGAAAGATCCACAAAACTGTATTTATTGTTTGAATTTCTTTAAAAATGACAAAATCTGAAAGCTGAGAGTCCTGAAACCTTGTTTCATACCAGAAGTAACCTACTCTGTGTTGTCTGTTGGTGTGTTGTCAGTTTCCTCTTTGCTCTGCGATGTATTTTTCACTGTGTGAGAACATGATGTGTAGTGTGAGAGCGGCATTGTTTGTCGGAGATAGCAACAGTAACTAAGGAGGGCGGGTTTTTGCAAAGGGTCAGAATAATAACTATATATTCACAATTTACATTTATGTAACTATATTTTTGGATTTAATTATATTTAATCAGACCTTTAATTATATATTCAGATTAACTGAATTATATTCAGACTATATTGCAACTATACATATATTCATGATTTGCTTTTATATATTCAGTTTTTTGTCTATATATTCAGGCTTGTATGTGTATTAGTGCTGTCAAATGATTAATCGCGATTAATCACATCCAAAATAAAAGTTTTTGTTTACATAATATATGTGTGTGTACTGTGTATATTTATTATGTATACATAAATACACACACATGCATGTATATGTTTAAGAAAAATATGTTATGTTTATATATTAAATATATTTATATATGATATAAATTATATGAATATAAATACACACATGTAAATATTTTCAAAATATATGCTGTATGTGTGTGTATTTACATATACATAATAAATATACACAATACACACATATTATGTAAACAAAAACTTGGATGCGATTAATCGCGATTAATCGTTTGACAGCACTAATGTATATATATTGCAACTTTCATGTATAGTTTCAGAATTATAAGTGCATATTCAAAATTTACATTTATATATTCAGACTTAAAACTATATATTCAGATTTACTTCTATATATTCATGATTTACATTTCTATATTACAATTTGTATCTGTATATTCAGACTTATAACTGTATATTTGGATTTACATTTATATAGCCAGATTTATAACTATATATTCTGATTTACATTTATATATTCTGATTTATAAATATATATTCTGATTTACTTCTATATGTTCAGAATTCTAACTATTCTGATTTGGTCGCCGTGATTTTAAAAGTGAAAAAGTGAAAGTGATGTGACATGTGGCCAAGTATGGTGACCCATACTCGGAATTAGTGCTCTGCATTTTTCCCATCCAAAGTGCACACACACACACCGTGAACACACACCCGGAGAAGTGGGCGGCCATTTTTTGCTCCGGCGCCCGGGGAGCAGTTGGAGGTTCGGTGCCTTGCTCAAGGGCACCTCAGTCATGGTATTGAAGGTGGAAGAGAGCGCTGTACATTCACTCCCCCCACCTACAATCCCTGCCGGTACGAGACTCGAACCCGCAACCTTGGGTTATGAGTCCGACTCTCTAACCATTAGGCCACGACTTCCCAATCCCATCAACATTACTGTCCAAAAATATAGACTAAACCTAATCCCTACCCCTAAACTTAACCCTACCCATAATTTATTTCTAAAATCAGTGTGGAATGATAGCTCATTTACAAGGGTGTAGAAGCAACGAACCCTGATCGTAAGCCTAAAACAGATATTTCCTGAAAAGTTATCCCTCAATTCTGATTGGTTAATTGGAATGTTGTTCCAGGATCAAGAAGGATGTTGATCCAGGAACATGTTGTACTTGGTAAAATCATGGTCACCATTCTGATTTACCTCTGAATATTCTAATTTACTTCTATATATTCAAAATTATAACTATATATTCTTATTTACCTCTATATATTCTGATTTATAAATATATATTCTGATTTACTTCTATGTATACTGTTGGCATATATTTATTTTTATTATACTAAATGACGGTAGTTAGATTTATGTGAGTTATGAACGAAAATAAAATGTTGCAATTACCCTCTATCTTCTCTATATTGTACCTTATTTATAACAGAGAATTAATTTTTATGTTTATTATGAATTAGAATACTGCTATTCAAGTTGAAGCAATTGAATAGAAGTCTGGAAATAAGGGCATTTGTTCTTGAAACATTTCTGCAAAAGAAAAGTAGTGTAAATTGTTTGTAAAGCCATTCTTATACAAATTGCCACATTGAATTGAAAAAGACAGTATTCAGTGCGGTAAAATGGTTTTATGAACAATTTACACAGAACAATTTGCATGTGTTTCATGAATAAGACCCAAGGTTCTGAAGAAATCTCATTTGTATGTCCTGTTACGGCCTATTTGATAGGACTAAACAGCATGGGAATGCGAAATATTCATAAAATTTTGCAACAACTATTTGCAGAGTTTTCTGAAAATGCCATTTTCCGTTTTGACATTCAAACAAATAGAAAATCGATCTAGCCTCCAAATAAAAAACTATTACTGCAGAGAAGCTCATAGACATGCGTCATTTCATTTAAAATCTAGCTGTGCTGCCTTTTTCATGCTGAGAATGCAGATTTGGTGTAAGTAGATCTTCTGCGCGATGTTGTTTTTGCTCATTGTTTGTATGGAGTGCTGTAACTTTTCCCTTCATTGCTCTTTTGACCCCAATACAAATGAATTCAAATACCCTGCGTGCTTAACAAATGACATGTTAAGCCAGTGTAACTGTTAAAAAATGTAGGAGACCTACAGTACATGTGAATGGAAATGTGTGTTCTTCCCTGTGGGTGTGAGGGCAGGAATATGAGCAGAAGTGCTGGTCTGCTGCAATTGCTGTGCTAGGCACAGCTGTCAACTTACATACCTGTTAATTATTCTCTGTGCAACATGTCGAAAAACACCTCTAAAGGGCTTGGATGGAGTGCACGTCAGCTTATTCCTGCTCTCAATTCATGCTGCGTTCTATCAGTTCATGGATGCATCTGGAAGTTTCTCTAGGGTTCGATGCAGTTTTTACAGAGTGGATAGCACAGCTTTTAGCTAGCCTGAGGCTACTTTCCGAGATCAAATGCAGCGCTAATGCTTGTCTTCACAACTTTGAGATGGTCTTTTAAAGTAGCGTTATCTCCCACAATGACATTTTAAGTTTTAGATCGATGGGTTCTGAGAAGTCATTGCCCGCCAATGTGAAAACTACAATCAGCTTTAATAATCAAGAGTGAAATCGCCTTTCGCTTGGGAGGGACTGCATTTAACATTGTACTCTGGGTTTTCGGAGCTCTCGAGACAAATTAGATAGATCCATCCAAAAACTACTGCCCGTGAACTTAAAGCATGTTCTATTTGTATTGATCCAAGGGCTGAACCAATCCTTCACAGAATCAAAGAGGACAGAACCCGGGTCATCTCGCCGTCATTCGACAACATCAAATACGACACGTTTGAGATCGAAGAGTACCCCCTCTCTGCTCAAGGGTTCGACTGGGAACTTTGGTGCCGCTACATAAACCCTCCCAAATCCTGGTGGACGCAGAAGAATCAAACTGCACCAATCAGGTAATCACCCAAGATATGACCAGCATCAGCTCAGTGGTTTTACAAAAAACACAAAGACAAATAAAGAATTTCCTTACAGTGAACTACATATGCTAAGCAATAACCAAAAATATTTTTTGTAAAATATCTGAATGCTTTTTTCGATGACCATTATTTATTAACATGAATAGATATATTTAATTACATGTTGGAATATTACTGTGTGGGATAACACATAGGACATATGTAGGTCTTAAACTTAAAATATACATCACAGTAACAGTTCCTGGTTCATTTCGATTAAGGCATAACCATACACTGACTCATGGTTCAGTGAGGGAGTCAGTTGTGAATGGCTCTGAATGAGTCTGATTCAAATCGCTAGCTCAGTTCAAGACTGACTTAAAAAAACTGATTCTTGAGAATCATTTGACAGTGAATTGGACATTTTGGTTTGCAGTGTGTTCGTTGACATGAGCAGGAAAAACCGGCGTGTAATCTAAACTGACTTAGAAATTTACTAACACAACATTGTGTAAATATAGTTGATGAAGCTGCATTCATAAACAAGTTTGAGACTGATTCATGAATCTTTTTGATTTACTCACATAAAAAGAACTGTTTCTTAAGCATCATTTGGCAGCAAATCAGACATTCCAATGTGATGTGTTCGATGTTGAGTTGATGTTAAGAAGAAATATTTAAAACAGGAACAGAATTACCTATTAAGGAATTAATAAAATTGAAGAGAAATAAAAATAAGTGATTTTTTTATATTTACAAAATACACAATTAACTAATAGATTTACTGTAAAAAAAAACTGGCAGCAAATCAGACATTCCAGCTTGTGATGTTGCTTGTCCAGCTTGTGATGCTGGAATGTCTGATTTGCTGCCAGTAAGCCATGGGGTGACACATTGTTGTATTGTAAGTGCTGTAAATTATTCTTGCAAATGTGTACTTTTTGTCGCATTTGCGACTATTTCAGTCGTAGTTTAGAGCCCTGACAGATACAAATCAGTCTCCTTGCCTTCTTAATAACTTGTGTCCTTTGTGTTAAATGATTCTATTAATAATACAATATTATTAATGTAGCAAAATACATTCTTGTAAGTCATTTAACCTCATTGTTGCCATGTGTATCTCCTCTCTCTCAACAGGAGCCCCGCTCTGATCGGCTGCTTTGTAGTGGATCGGGAGTATTTTGAGGAGATTGGTCTGCTGGATGAAGGGATGGAAGTTTATGGAGGCGAAAATGTGGAGCTGGGGATCAGGGTAAGAGATATTCATACTGCCGACGAGAGTTTTGAAAGTGCAGCAGGAGACAGGATGTCTGGAGTTTAAACAGACGAGCAGACGCGCGTCAATGAATAATGCTGTTTCATATGATGAAAAGATGCTTTATGCAGGTTGTTCTTTGAGGGCAGACGGATATGTGGAGGTTTGCAGCCTCTGGTTACAGATAGACCTGTGTGTGTGTGTGTGTGTGTGTGTCATCGCACACAATTAAAGTAGAGCTCTCTGCACCTCGCTAATGATAACCTGCCAAACATACTTCTCGCTCCAAACTGGCGGGGTCCTAACCTCTCACTATTACACATGTACAGAGCCCCATCAAGACCTCTGCCGACTCCCATCAGACCCAGCAGCCCTGTAATTAGCCTCCGCAGCCAGAATTCAAGCCCAGGCTGTGAATGGAGCTCGCCACAGCAGATACACGGTCACTTGCTCTCACTGTGATTTGGCCTAGCAAAGTTGCAATCACTCCACGCAGGGTGCACCTTGACAATACCGAGCAGCTCAAACCCTCCATTACACGCACAGATTTTTTTCTGTTTCATCACTAAGGACCTCAATGAGGAGAGAGGAAATGAAAATGTCTCAGGAAGTGGCAGGCACCATGTGTGTGGTGGGATTTGGTACTGCGTGGAGATAATGGCCCTCAACATCTGTTCACACAGCTGTGTCTCTACTGCCTAATTCCACACTCTCATCTTCTGAGCTCCTTTGTGCCCCCAAATCTCCAAACGCAACATCGCACAAATGTTGCAATCCTGCAGATGTTGCCAAAAAAGGAAGAAAACAAAGCACAAAGTTTGTCCATCTTTCTGCAGCAGTGTTTTGGAGGTCTGTAGCTCAAGCATTATATTAAGATAAATTTTCATTGTGATTTGGTTGCATTTTTAGTCAACAGAAACTATATGCTCTGCAAAAAAAAAAAAAAAAAAAAAAAAAGGTTTTATTAGAGTGAAAATACCTAAAAACCAAAATTTTTTATTTTTTTTATATACATTTTAATACATTTTATTGATACATATATTTTTTTATTTACGTGTTATACATTTTATATACAATACATGACAATTTTTCTAGTAAATTTTATTTCTTAGATGTTTAAGTATTTTTGCAACAACAAAAAAATAAAATCCAACGAGATTGATTGATCTATTGATTGATATTTGCATTGTAGATATTTTACATTTTCGTGGTATTTTTTGATGACAAGATCTTAAATGTGAGTCTTGCGTTTTTAGTCTATTTAGATCACTGAAAAAATTATTTTTAAATCAGTATTTTATCTTGTTGACAGTGAAAATACCTAAAACAGATCAAAGAGAAGCATCTTGCATCTAATTTTTAAGCCTTGTTTTCAGAGATTATATTCAGATGCTATTTTAAATATTATGATGCTATAATAATGTAATATAATCATCATCATCATGATTAAGAAATTGCTTTTTTGTGTAACTTCTGTAACTTCTATACTGCAGTTATTTTTTGCAGATATTTTGATGGACAGTTTTGTAAGATTGCACCTTGTCAGTCAAACTCACGCTGGAGGCACTGTCGCAAAAGAAAATTTCCCGTTTTGCTGACCCTCATTGACATTGTGTTGACGGGAGCTATTTTTCGCTTTGAAAGAGGGTACATGCTCAATAAAAGGTCAACACATCTGTGCTCTTCTATTTTTAGCTCTCGCTAAAGGGCTCTGCTTATCAGTGATGGAGAATGAAAACTGTCTTTGATCATGTCAGATGTCAGCTTGGTTTATTTGCAATCTGTTGTGGTTCCAGGTAAAGAATAATGACTTTGTCAGTAATGCCCCTTTGGTGACATACTTATTGGTGGTTAATTCGGTCAAGGTAGGGGACCGTTAAATAAAATTGAGAGCCCTATACAAATGATGCATCATAGTAAAATTTATGAGACAAAAATATTTTCCTCATCAATATTTTATCCCTTTTTAAATGTTCTTACAAAAATTAAATATATTTTTTATTTAGTATTATTATTATTAATAATAATAATAATAATAATAATGCTGGGTGGAAAACATATTTCATGATAAATTATATGAGAAAATATATTATTAATAATAATTGTTATTATTTGTATTGTTATTATAGCATTATAATATTAGTAATGAAAAATAATGATATTTTCAGAAAACATGGAATGAAATTAATATTTTCCCCAGTGTTAATTTTGTTATTATTATTAGATTTTTTTTGTTTTAAGAATAGAACAAGAATCGTTTGTATACATTTCAATTAGAGATTATTTATAACATTTTGTGAGGTTTAAATTATTAAAACAATAAAGAAGTAAATTTAGTACATTTTATTGCTTAGATGTTTAGATTTCGAACAAAAACACAGATAAAATGATTTTTTCATTGTAGATCACTCTCGGTGGTGTTTTTTGGAAAGCGACCAAGTCTTAAATGTCTCCCAGACAATATAAAGCTGGTTTGATTCTCATTTCATGCTTGCGAAATGTGCTTCTGTGCGACAGATTACGGTCTGAATATCTCTGTCAGCAGCAGGTATTGTATGCAAATGTGAGAAATGATTTTTTAATGCTTCGGGAGAACAGACGGCTCAGTCATGGATCATTGGGATTGTTGTCATTGATTATGCATATGAATCATTCTCCTGGCAAATAGGAACAACACACATCTGTCCACTTCCTGTTGAATCCAGCCCAACGTGTCAGTGTTAAAAGCCTGCCAAACAAGCAGATCAGAATGAATATGATCCCTCCTTCCCATTCAAACATGTAATCAGATAGAAAATACACCACCAGGTTCTCGTGAAACCATTTTTTAGTCTAATACAAACTGGATGCTTTTAAATATACAGTTCAGTTGCTCTGAAACGATCCTGACATATGCCTCAACCAGATGTTGCACTTCATATTTCACCAAACCAGGCCTGAACGAAAGTGTTTGGGTGTGAATGTCTGGATGACGTTCAGCACGCTGGAATGTGGCCTATATAATCCCCTGTGAAGATTTACTACAGAGATACTCTCACTTTAAAAGCTCTGCAGGAGTGCAGTGGGTTGGAAAAACCAAGAAAATCAATTTTTGAGCAGCATAATGTGCTAATTGAGGGTAAATCACTGAATGAACGTGTATTACATGAAACCACTGTAGGAAAAAAGCAGCGTTTTGTGATTTTTCTCCCATCTTTACTGACACACCAGGCGGTGACTGTGCTGTTAAAGGGGTCATATGATGTGATTTCATGTTTTCCGTTCTCTTTGGAGTGTTACAAGCTGTTCGTGCATATATAAGATCCATAAAGTCGCAAAGATTAAAGTCTCAAACCCAGAGAGATATTCTTTCTAAAAGTTAAGACTAAACCACCCCTTCCTAAAACACCTAATTTAAACACGCCCCCACATGTCTACGTCACTGTGTGGGAAGATTTGCATAACACCGCCCAAATGTAAACGCAAAGAAAGAAGGTGTAACTTTTATTCATGCTGTAGTATTGTTGCTGCCGCCGCCATGTCGTGGAGATGTTTCCAATAATGGTAAGGGGCGTAACATTTCCGTCACACACTTGAGGTATCCGGCCAATCACAACGCACTGGATAGCTGGCCAATCAGAGCACACCTCGCTTTTCAGACCGATGAGCTTCGTAAAAATTTTTTTAACCTTAAACCGCACAAATACATTGCATTACACCTTGTATTTTATGTGATTTCTGTGATTACTGTGTATGTTCTGTGTATTTTCTACACCCCCCATAACCACCAAGGGGGAACGCCAAACCCCCTCAAAACACACCACCCCACCCCTCACACACACACCACCCCATACCACCCCAAAATTCACAATAATGATGAAATAACCAGAACTGGGGGCACAGTTTACCTTGTGACACCATTCATTGTCAATATTGAGGATAATCCTTTTTTATACCCTAATCTGCCAACATATCTCAGGTAATATGCATATTGCAAAACGCGATAAATAACAGCATGGACAACATATGACAATTTTCTTTTTCAACATCTTAAGACAATGTTCACCACTAATACTAACAGTTGTATTGCATTTTTTTTGCTGAGAAACGTAAGATTAATATATGCCTACTTTTTACATTTTCAGAATGTCCAGCCACATGGGCTTTAGATCAAACTGACAAAACAAGCACAGAAAATTTGAACCAAGTCATGTGACCCCCATATTCCAAACAACCTCCACTGTGATAAAGATAAGAGTATTGGATGAAAAATTCTTCCTCGTGCCTCCTACAAGAGACTAAAGAATATGTATCCCGTGGTGCATGTTGCCTGTTTTAGGGTTGAATTGCTCAATGTCAGCCACGTTTTAGGCAAATATGTTGAATAATAACAAATTAAATGGCCTGTTAGAGCTTTCAAATAAATTCTCCTTACCATGCGGTAAAAAGTCCCTATATTGTTTTGTTTATTTTGAACAAAGAGCTCCACTGTGAGGAAATTAGTAACCTTCAGACAGTTGATAATTATAGAAAATGAGCCTTGATTTGAAGTGTATTGTTTAGCTTATTTGTTCAACAAAGCCTTTTATTTTAATAAAGTACAGTACTTTTTGTTCCTCATGGAGATTTGATTTATGTGTTGTGGTTTATTCTGTTATATGACTCACATACTCCCTAATGACTCACAAGAACTCTTTTTGTGGACTGCCTAATGGATGTTAAAGGGCATTTTCGAGAGCTAATTTTTCTTCATCCTTGTCCAAATTCAAAACACGAGACATTCATGTGTGTAATCAGGTGTGGCTGTGCGGAGGAAGCGTGGAGGTCATGCCCTGTTCCAGAATAGCTCATATTGAGCGTGCCCACAAGCCCTACACAGAGGACCTGGCAACTCACGTCCGCAGGAACGCCTTGAGAGTGGCCGAGGTGTGGATGGATGAGCTCAAGAGCCACGTTTATATGGCCTGGAACGTTCCACAACAGGTACTACACCTCTCACTCGCACTTTATATGAGTAGTTGAAGCTCTAAATTCTGATTGGATTGAAATCCGGGCTTCAGAATTTTACTTATACCAGGAAATAAATAGTAGTTAATGATAGTTTTTAGAATTGTGATATTAAAGGAAAATTAATTAAAATGAACTACATTTGACATAAAATCAACAAGAAATATTTAAAAATCTCCACATTTCTAAATCAACAAATAAACAAATTTGTAACACTGACTGTGAACTCCTTCACAAAAATGATCATATTTACTTTCAAGATGATATTTTTATTCAAATTATTTTATTCATTAATTTTTTTCACTGAATTTTAAGATAAATTGTCATTTAAAAATGATAAAATGCTGTTCAAAAGTTTGGGGTCTGTAAATTGTTTTTAAGTTTTTGAAAAAAGTCCCCTATGTTTACTAATGCTACATTTATTTGAAAATATACATTAAAAAACAGTAATATTGTAAAATGTTATTATAATTTAAAACAACTGTTTTCTATTTTAATATATTTTCAAATGTAGTTAGTTCCTGTGATGCAAAGCTGAATTTTCAGCATCATTACTCCAGTCTTCAGTGTGACATTCATTCATTCAAATCATTCTAATATGCTGATTTGCTGCTCAAGAAACATTTATTATTATCAATGTTGAAAACAGTTGTGCGGCTTAATATTTTTGTGGAAGGATTCTTGGATAAATCAAAAGATCAAAAGAACAGCATTTATATAAATGTCTTTTCTGCCATTTTGGATCAATTTAATGAATCCCTGTTGAATAAAAGTATCAGTTTCTTTCAAATAGAAAAGCTTGACTGTTTTACTGACCCCAAACTTTTAAATAGTATTGTATAAATTAAATTTAAAAAATGCTAAATAGAGTCATTTCCACTTGAGGTCTCAGATATGTATTTGTATATCAATATGCTAAATAGTATAAGTAGCCTACAGTTAAATTTAACTATCCTTTGTACATTAGATATTTTATCATATTTCGGCTGTCACTGTTTTATGAAATGAAAAAGCCAGTCTCTGCTGTGTTTTTAACCATGGTTAAAGGCGTGGTGTTGTACCTAACACCATACTTTAACCCTGGCAGATTTTCTGTAATACACAGCCTTGAGTGGCTTTCAGTTCTATATTAGTACATGAATGTGATGGAAGTTAAAGGATACATGCCGCTTCGTCATTTTAAGTTAAGATGTAATGGGCTGAAATGCAATGACCATGACTTATTTAAGCTACTCATTAGGGCTTCTTAATGAGCTCTCACTTTAGTGCCGTACATATTCTTCCCATGACATCTTGAAATGCCGCAGCATATAGCATCACTTCACTTGAAGTTACCGTAAGTGCCTGAAGGACAGAGATAAATGTGCATTGACACAATAAGAGCTGTTCTTCGCTCGCAGCCCTGAGCATCATGTTCTAGCTGTTAGATTCTGCACTTTGTAAATGAGTTCTTATGTGCTCACGACTGCATGTGCTTGTGGGTGTTTGTGTGTGCAGGACTCAGGGATCAATATTGGTGATATCAGAGAAAGAAAAGCTCTCAGAGAGAGACTCCGCTGCAAACCCTTCAGCTGGTTCCTGAAGAATATTTATTCTGAGATGAGAACCTACACAGAGACCATCGCTTATGGTGTAGTGAGTATCCACTTATCGGCTAATAACAGTCATCGCTAAACGCCCATCTGCAGAACTGATGTTTATATACAGGTGCATCTCAATAAATTAGAATGTCGTGGAAAAGTTCATTTATTTCAGTAATTCAACTCAAATTGTGAAACTTGTGTATTAAATAAATTCAATGCACACAGACTGAAGTAGTTTAAGTCTTTGGTTCTTTTAATTGTGATGATTTTGGCTCACATTTAACAAAAACCCACCAACTCACTATCTCAACAAATTAGAATACTCCATAAGACCAATAAAAAAAACATTTTTAGTGAATTGTTGGCCTTCTGGAAAGTATGTTCATTTACTGTACATGGTCTGTGTGCATTGAATTTATTTAATACACGAGTTTCACAATTTGAGTTGAATTACTGAAATAAATGAACTTTTCCACGACATTCTAATTTATTGAGATGCACCTGTATTTGTGTGTAAAAAAACAACAACTAATGAATAGATAGATAGTGCCAGGTTTTACTAGGCACTAAGCTTTTGTTTACACATGTAAAAAATGTGTGTGTATGTGTATATATACAGTATATACTGTATACATATTAGGATACATATATTAGTCCTCGTTAGTCTTAAAAGTCGTTATGGCCATATTAAATTGATCAAAAGTCACATATTCATTAAAGAGTCCTTAAAAGAATGCATAACAGTTTCCACAAAAATATTAAGTAGAACAATTGTTTTTAACATTTATATAATTTTTCATGAGCACAAAATCGGCATATTAGAATGATTTCTCATGTTACAATGACGTCTGGATTAATAATAAATAAACTATATATTAAAATATATTAAAATAGAAAACAAGTATTTTAGATTTTAATAATATTTCAAAACATTACTTTTAATTTATTTTTTATATTTTTCACTATATTTCTGATTATATAAATGCAGCCTAGGTTAGCTTATGAGACTTATCTCAAAAACAAAAAATCTTACCCACACTAAACTTTTGAACGGCAGTGTATACTTTTAGATTTTAGTTGACACAATGTGTTTCTTTAAAAAAGAGACTTATAGATTATGCATCAGCTATGTTACCCTCATATGTTTCCCCTTTTAAAGTAATGAGCTATTTCCTAATCAAAAAACTTTCTCATCATCCTGCTTTCAGGAAGTGAACTGTTTAAAGACAAGTGTCATACATTTATTATCATTTTATCTTATTTTGTTTTGCTTATCAGGTCTTAAAATGTCAACAGTGTTACCATGATTTTCTGTATTAATCAAATGTGCAAATCCATAAAGTAGATATTTATCCATTCTGAAGGCATAATAATATAACAATATAGCTTGACATAGCTCAATGCAGTTTATTAGCACTTAGAGACATTGCTTATCTGATAAATGACATTGTTTCTCATAATATTGAGTTATAGAAACAGTTTGTACTAAGTATTATTTTTCTTACTCAAGGCCTGCTGTTTCTTCATTTATCTCAATGCAAGGCCAGCAGAGCACTTTTCCTAATTGGCATTCTTTTGTGGAATAGCAAAATTAACAGCTCCATTGTGAAAACAAAGGAAAGCTGAGCTCCAGGGCATTTTCACACACATCGGCCATTAGCAGACTGAGAAAGAAAGATGGTTTTTTGCAATCTTAATCCATCTTCTCCTCTCCGGTTTTGCAGTGAGGAATGGGTCTGATCTACTTGCTCATATATTGCATCTTTGTGTGTGTGTCTGTAGCTGAGGAACAGCCTGAGGCCGGATCTGTGTGTGGATCAAGGTCCCGACTCCGACAACATTCCCATCCTGTACATCTGCCATGGCCTGACGCCTCAGGTTAGTGTCCAGTCCACTGCACCTTCTGGCATTCATCCTTTTTCAGTCCTCAGAAAGCGTGTAATTCATATATATATATATATATATATATATGCTCATGCTCATGTCTGACTCCATCACGTCTCCTGCTCTCTCTTTCTATGTTTCTCACTATATCTGTACAGTATGTGACATTAAACACTTTAATACCAAGAACAGAAAATAACGGGTAGAAACAGTCGCAACAGGATCAGAAAAAAAGTTTATTTTCACCTGTTTGAGCACATGGCTAAATGTTTTAGAACAATGGTCTTCAACCGGGGGTCCACAACGGCAATGCAGGGGGTCCTCCAATTAATGTTTGATCACAAATAAATGCTTTGTTACAAAAATTAAAACATAGGTAAAAACATCAGAAAGTCTATTTTAAGTATAAGCACCACGAAATGAAAGAAAGAGCACTCCCAGCTGATACTATAATAGCCTATATGACCCGTGCTGGCAAAATGAGTCAAAATGCGCAGGCACATGAGGAACAGGTGAGAGCAATTAGACTAACAAGGACTCAGCGAGGGCTAACAAGAGGGTGTGGTAAAGAGGAAACAAGGAGGAGGGGCTAGAGAAGCACATGGCTGACAGAAACAACAAAGCCATGAGCTGACACATAAGACAAGCATAGACACGTGAAACAAAGACAAAACAAACAGGGTCTCAGGGCAGAACCCTGACACTAACATTTGCAAAGCACATGCATAAGACGCACCTCCCAAGAGCACGCGATCTCCAATAAAGTACATTATTGCATAATATGTCCTGGCGAGATTCACACAAACATAATCTGTTATGTCTTACATGGACGTTTAGTTAATGGTTGGGGAAAAATCTGATGTGTAACATTATATTAGATCCATGCATTAGGCTACAGTAGGTCTTAACATAGATCTGTCTCAATGTTAATCAAACATTAAAAGAAAAGACGAAATCACTCGCTGTTTATTATTATACTGTTTATTTGCATCTTTGTTTTTACTTTTAATAACAAAGATAAAGTAAAAAATAGCTATATTGTGATTAATAATATATTCGTAGCACGTGCGACATATATGTCGCACTGTACAGCCCTGATATAGTAATTATTATTAAGAAAAGAACTGGAGAAAAATATGCAACGTTGCTTGGTGATTTTGCTTTGGAATCTTCAGAAAAATTCAACTCATTTTTTCTCAAAATCAACTCTGCTGACTCTATGCTGACTCCTTCAAACGGCATTTTTGAAAATTTGCTCATTCCGACTCATTTTGCCAGCACGGGTCACATAATTGGCAATTTAGCAAACACTCATCCTCTCACCGCTCAAAATGCCGGAGTTTCTGTTCGGTGATGAGTTATGCTCGCTTTCTTGAATCTCTCTCATTAACAAAGAACGACACGACGTAAGTAAGAGATTCATTTTGCAGTGTAACTTTATTGATTTTAATGGAACGTTCTGAGATCGCAAACTGAGATGAGTGACAGCTTTTTAGTGAGTGTAAAGTGATCGGCCTTTCGCACTTTCGAGGCTATATAGCTATAATCGGTTGAATAAAAGTATTATTTTTAATGCTGCTAAGAGGACCAACGGCCAATTACACGCTGCAGAGTTTTGGAAGTGACATCTAAATGAGTGATTCCCTCTGAAGCGGCAATAGACATAGTGATACTAGCACGGGACAAAAATATGGCATGTCAAAATAGATACGCACAATGCAGGCTAATAAGATTACTAAAAAAATATTCATATCAACATATTTTTTTAATTCCATTCCAATTATTTGTAAAAGTAATGCCTTGTAAATAATCTTAAATGTCTCACTGTACATTGCTATTCTTGTCATGGAGCCGCTGCTCCATCCCACAGTAAAAAATTAAGTGTTAAGTTTTAGTAAGCTTGAAGCTAAAGTTTAAATAAATATTTATTTGTCCATTTGACAGTAGGCCTAAAATTAAAATGTGATTTTTAAATAAACTTATAGCTGAAGTTCAGATAAATGTAAATGCCCATCTTTCTAGTAAAATTAAAATGTATGACTCTGCAAATCCATTAAAATAATATACAATCACAAACAACTAATGAATTGTGATTTTTATCTAAACATGTTGTTTTTATGATGCATAAATCTCAATTTTAACAATAAAATGATCAATTGAATTTTCATTCTTTCACCTCACAAATATGAGAATGTTTTTAATTGCGTCTCTAATTTAAACCTTAATAGAAAAGGTTTGAGTTGATTACTTTTGACTCATTTACGCGAATCACTTAAAACTGTCCATTTCAATGAATCAGTTATAATTCTGAATCAAAAAGATTCATTACTCTGAAACAAAATATGTTTGTCACGACACAGATGTGTTAATTACAACTGAAATAATCACTTTAGTATGATTCTTCCTTTAGTTCATGTAGTGAAAAAAAAAAAAAAAAAGTTGGAGAATTTTTTAAATATATTTTTTAAATTAAATTTATTCAATTTAAAGCTTATTTTTAAAAAAGTTGTTGGAAACTTTGGTTCATTTATGTGAATCAGTTCAAACGGTACTTTCCTATAAATAACTGTATTTTAGCGTTTGGATCTAAAACTTTTATTATTAAAAGTTTTATTTGGCAATGTATTTGGCAACTATGGCTGTTTGGCTGAAAAAATAAATTAAACCATTTCAAAGCAAATACATAAGTGCTGAGATATCAAAAGGCTGAAAAATATAAAAATTGAATTTTTATAGCTATATCATTCTTCCTTATTCCCATCTTCTGTACAAAGGCTCTGCACACTTCAGTTGTTTAATTCATGGTGAAAATGTGAGTTAAAAGACATTTCTTCCTCTATGAAGATTTCTCTTTTATGAAGATTTGGCTTGTATGCGCTTGGCTTGCGCTTTCCCATCTTCCCGTCACAATTGATCTCAGCGTTTCACAGTGATACACTGTCAATTTCTGCAACCCATAAAACCGTCATTGTATTGCATAAAACATCTTCATTATTTTGTGCTGAGGCCCGAAATATGAATTTTTGAACAGTTGGCCTACTCGAGGCAATCCAGTCTGCTTTTTTTTTTTGTCTTATTCCTAGTGTATTACACAACCAGGTGCCACAACAAACAATATCCTGCAAAAATACTGTAAAAATAGGGAGCTTTCTCCATAAAGCATCGACTCTCCGGGGGATTTGGGATTTAGACAGATTCCAGGGCTATAGTCACTATAATGAATCTCAATAAAGAGCAATGACTTAGAACACAACCGGAGAGGGTTGTTTCACCACCACAGGGGCATCCTTTAGATGCGGACGAATTGTAGAATGTGAATATGTGACAGAGATATATAAATGAGAGAGCGAGAGGGAGGGAAAGACAGAGAAGAGCACTGTCAGCATGATTTTAACTACTTAGCTGGGTCTCTTACACCTGCTGAATTCATATTCGTGTGTGCTTCCAGCTCTCTTATAATAATACTGTTAGCACTTTCTTTAGGCTCAGGCTTTTGAAGTGAAATATCAATCCATACAGACCCTGAAAAAAAATGTGGGCATATTGCATGAAATGAATTCTTTCTGAAAGTGTTTTTTTTTTCAGCAAGGCGAGGGATTAAAGTATGAGGGCTATTGCTTTAGGACTTGGTCCAACAAAATGTGCATTAGTGATTCAAAGCAAATGTTGAATATCAGAGACTTTGCTTGTCTGAGTTCTTTTTCCTCATGCCATCAAACAGTGCTCACCTAAAGTTAATGTGAATAAATTCATTTAGTTTAAGCCAAAATTAATTGGCTTACAAAAATATTTTTTTTCCATTTTTGTAAATGGAAAATTTAAATAGAAA
>NW_015666566.1:692613-696717 GCF_001515625.1 Sinocyclocheilus rhinocerous
TTATTAGATAAAATATTTTACATAATTTCTGTAAGTAGAACTTTTACTTTCACAAAGCATCCGAAATGCTATTGTTATGAGACATTTGTGACTTCAGCTTTTAAATGTATACACCTAAAAGCAAAGTAATGATTTATTTTAGTTACGAAATTTATATAAGTGCTAACACGTAGAAACATAGAAACAAACAGAACATGTATCAAAGTGCAGCTGTTAAATGTCCCATTACTGACTTTCTTTCTACTTAATAAAAGTATGTGCTTTCCCACCACCAGCCATGTACACACACTTTAAGTGCTTTGTAGAAGTAGCTGACTGGCATTCAGCCCATGTTTGAATGGTGGCTATGAAATTAACAAATGAGAGTCAGTCGATAAGAAAAAGTTATTCTTCCCTCTTGAGCCCATTAAGATGCAATACTAGTATCAACACTGGGATTTGGAACTGAGCCACATTGTCTGAAAGATTTCAAGGGAAAGACACAATTATCAAACATGAATAATTCATTTTATTGGCTGGGTAATACAGAGCTAAATAACATGCGCTGTACAAACAGACATTCAGACGGCCCAAATGAATGGATCAGAATGATAAAAGATATGTCATGATTATTATTGCAATTCTGGGCTTGATATAAAAAGCCTATATAAAAGGCCTATGCTTCAATGTTCAACATATAAGTGTTCATGTAATAGTTTCTTTACAAAACATGCTTTTCTTTACAACATTTCTTTTATAAATTTTAATTGTACAAATTATATTGAAACTGAAGTATACTACTTTTCCAAAGTTTGGGGTCAGTAAGTTTTTTTAAAAATGTTTTTGAAAGTCTCTTATGCTCACTAAGGCTGCAATTATTGCATCAAAAAAATACAGTAAAAACAGTAATATTGTGAAATATTATTACTATTTAAAATAACTGTTTTCTATTTGAATATATTGTAAAATGTAATTTATTCATGTGATTAAAAGCTGAATTTTCAGCATCATTACTTCAGTCTTCAGTGTCACACGATCCTTCAGAAATCATTCTAATATGCTGATTTGCTGCTCAAGAAACATTTCTTGTGTCCAAATGTTTAGTCTGGTTATGCACATATTAATGCATAATTTAAGCATGCTTGTCTCTTGTGTTGTTTTAGAATGTGTACTACACAAGCTCTCAGCAGCTGCATGTCGGAGGCTTGAGTCCGACCATCGACGACGACGATAACAAGTGCCTGGTGGATGTGAACGGCCGGCCGCGACTGCTGGAATGCAGCTACGCCAGCAACAAGCACATGAAGCTCTCCTGGCTCTTTACTCAGGTATACTTCCATGGGAAACAATTAATTGTATGCTCAAAACATTTTTTTATGCTGGCTTTGGTGCCCTACATCTAAATAAGTATAGTATTGCAGTGGTCAGTTTTTGCTGTCTGGTCTGTTTTTTAGTATTTTAGTTGTTTTAGTATCATATTTAAAGATACTAATGTAGTTTTATTAATATTTTTTAATATTTTTTATTTTATGTTTAGTGTTTTAATTTTAATGTTTTTGTAATTTTTATTATTATTATTATTCAATTTATGTATATATATATTATTGTATTTCAGTTCGTTTATTTTATTTCAAGTAACAAAAGGGTTTTTTATGGTTTTAGTTGTAGTTATAATAAGCTTTAATAACCCAGGCCATAAAGAGCTTCATTGCATTCTACACTACCCTCATTACACATAGACATCCTTTACTGCACAACTCATTTAAAGCCGATGTCAAAATCGTTCCCTTTTTTTGAACAAGTTTTGGGATCATTGAAGTAGTTCAAAACTTTCCCTTAAAATTTGCGGTCAATTTGCAGCATCTGTTAGCCCTCCGGCTGTGCGACTGCAGTGGACACTTTCTGGATACCGAGCATTAATAATTCAGAGGTGTGTGTGTGTGTGTGTGTGTCGTAAAGCTCTCTTAATTCAATTTGAGCGCCGTTCTGGATTGTAGCAGACATCTTGATTTCATCCGCACGTAATATATGCGTCTCTATTAAAAGGCAGGTGAATTCATATGTCACAGCAGGCGGTGTCGTCTAAAAGGTTTAGCTGAAGTGTGCTGGAAATGTCAGAACAGGTTATTAGGAAAGGGTAATGCTGCCCCCTTGGGAGAGATGTCGAAGTAGATGAACAAACACGCGCTTACAGGAAAAGTGTAAGAGTATGAACGGTATCAATTCTCACACAAACCCTCGGGACGTGCTTTACACGGGCTCAGTGGGATAAAGACAGCCACCTTTTTTCTTCAAGTTATTTAAAATGGAATCAGGTGGGCCGAATCCACTGTGGCCTTTTAGGTGCGATGAATAATTGATGACAAAGCCAGTGAAAGAGTGATCTGGCTCTTGACTCATAGGAGAGCATCAGAAATGGCTTTAATTAAGTCTTTATCGACTCACATTGTCTGTTGACAGTCTGCTTTTCAGTCTGTAACTAGGATACCGCTTGACAGGTCGTGAATAAATGTGCCGTTAAGCTTACCTGACATATGTACCCAGCTGAAATATATTATTTAGCTCTTTAGGGCGTTTGGCACCACCAGCAGTCAGTGATATTATTATTTTAGGGAGGCTGATTTGGAACAAAACATAATTGAAGCAGATGCTGTGTTCCTGTCGGTGACACCTGTTCAACGATGCATTCCAGATTAGTTTATAATTACTGGGGTCTTAATAATACCTTGTTTATAATGTACATGACCACGAAAAATTACATGGAGTCATACTACTTAAATTCTATTTCACAAAATTGAAATATAAGTGAGAGAAGAAGCAGTGCTGGGTAGATTACTTACAAATTGTAATCTGTTACTGATTACAAATTACATGATGAAAAATAGTCAGTGATGTAATCTACATTAGTCATTTTAGGTAATGTATTCTGATATTTTGGATTACTTCTAGATTACTTTTGACTAGTACTGTCAAACGATTAATTGCGATAAATCGCATCCAAAATAAAAGTTTTTGTTTACATAATATATGTGTGTGTACTGTGTATTTTTATTATGTTTTATTATGTATATATAAATACACACACATGCATGTATATATTTCAGAAAATTTTGTTATGTTTATATATTAATTATATTTATATATAATGTAAATTATATTAATATAAATATATACATGTAAATATTTTCAAAATATATACTGTCTTTAAAAAAAAAAAATTCTAAAGAGTAGAGCTGTCACTTGATAAAATTCATTACCTGTTGTGCTGATATATTCATTAAAGTATTATCTTAATACTATAATTGTGTGTGTGTGTGTGTGTGTGTGTGGTCACACTTTATTTTAAGGACCAGTTCTCACTATTAACATAGTCTCACTATTAACTAGTTGCTTATTAACATATTATTTACATATTGGCTGTTTATTTGTACTTATAAAGCACATATTCTGCATGACCATATTCTACATCCCTAATCCTACCCAATACCTAAACATAACAACTACCTTACTAACTATTAATAAGCAGCAAATTAGGAGTTTAATGAGGGAAACGACATAGTTTATGGTTTGTTAATAGCGAGATTTGGACCTTAAAATAAAGTACGACCAACATAATATTAGTACAGAGTTTCCCAAACTGGGGTAAATGAAATGTGTTGTTAAATTATTTAAATATTTACTTTAAATCTCAGGGGGACTTCAAGTAAATATTTTATATCAATGTGGTTTGACTGACAAAAAAGTTTGGGAATGCCTGCATCACATGAACAAATAATAATAAACATGAAAGCAGCAATGACATGGTCAAGGTCTTCCAGGTTTTAAATATTTTTGTCAGTTGTTTGGCAGCAGTGTTTAGTAACTTGCATAATTGTGTTTTCAATACAAGGTATAATTGCTGAGAGGTGCTTTTGTCCCCAAATTCAGAAGCATGTATTGCAAATTAACATTTACACACATTCCCACTTATATTGTGAATACTTACTGTATTCAATATGACACACGTTCAAATTTTATATAAAGTAAATTCGAAAAAACAAAACATTTATTATAAATTCATTATTTTTATATCTACAGTTGTCATCTTAATTGTTATTTAATACTTGAGTATAATTTGTGTGAGCT
>NW_015666567.1:0-1155 GCF_001515625.1 Sinocyclocheilus rhinocerous
AAAGCGCTATATAAATAAAGGTGACTTGACTTGACTTGACTTAGCCATGTCTTGAGGTCCTCCCAGTGGCCAACAGAGTGTGCGAGACATGTTTTGGCGCGGTGAGGGAGATCTAGAACTTAGACTGACACAGAACTTGAAGAAGAGAAAACAAAACAAAACAAAACAAACAAGGCAAAACAGAGGTGTAAGTGTGCAATGTCACGTGTGGTTTGACAGTGAGTGTGTAAGGGACAGGTGAGTGTAGTTCTCGGCGACTGTGATTCTCTGGTGGGCGTGCTTCTAATTTGTAGTCTCTGTGGGGAAAATTAGTAAGCACACACAGGTAGCACAGCTAGAGAAAAGAGGGAGAAAAGAAAAATAACAAACAGAGCAAGGAACATAATAATAATTGTCTGCTTCAAATTTTCCTGTAAGAGAAAGTTTTTCTTTTTTGTAAGGAAAGAAAGTTAATGGTAAGATGAGAGTGAAAGATAAAACAAAATACCCTTTTCTGTTAGCTGAATGAGTATAATTAAATTTTCTTCTCTTTTCCTTTTTTGTTAAGTTTGATTTAGGGCGGATGCCTATCAGTCCTCTTGTTGATCTGCTTTAGCCTTAGCTGGGTAGGATCCGAGGGTGAGAAGGGAAGGTAGGCTGAGAGTCAGACAATTTTGAAACGAAGTGTTCAAGTTTCACAAATATTTGTAAAATGTTTCTAAAGTTTCTAAAGTTTAGATTGTGGCCTCACTAACCTCCATGTTGTCAGTGTCCCAATGCACGCAAAGGCTCCACCCACTTTTGTCAAGCAATTCATGATCCCCCTTGAATCGTACGAACCCGTACAGGAGATCATCAACTCTATGCTTGAGAAGGGTGTCATTCGTCCGTGTAACAGCACCTACTACAGAGCAGCAGAGTTTGAAAAATCCTTATTTGTCCGGGAGAGCAGAAGGAGTTTGTCCGTTTTGTTGGGTAGAGAGCGGAGGTTTGCCAGATGGACGCTAGGCAACGGCATCCTGAATCCGCGCTGCCTGAGCTTCACGAGCACGCCGACTCGCTTCCCCCGTCTGCGTGTCCTGAAGCATCTGAACAGCGCCGCTGCTCCCCCGACTACAATGTCCAGCAAAACATCAGAATAATCGAAAACCGGTGAAATATCGGGTGGTGTGTACT
>NW_015666567.1:1286-1505 GCF_001515625.1 Sinocyclocheilus rhinocerous
GCAAAACACATATATACAGAATGAAGCAAAGTAAGGAAAAGAGAGAGAAAAGTAAAAGAATGGCAGTATATTTCACATCATTCACATCAAACCTAATGAGAATCATCAAATAATCAAAAATCACCTTAAAAGGGGCTCAAGCTTACACACCTTACACACAAGTTGTAAACGGTTACTTGCATTGGCTTCGTTGCTGAACAAGAGTCCTGATGCGGTAGA
>NW_015666567.1:5515-17479 GCF_001515625.1 Sinocyclocheilus rhinocerous
CTTTTGAAAGTTCCTATCCACACCCACCTTTTGGGTGGAATAGCCAATACCAGGCGTGAATTTTTGAGCGTGAGAAGTTTTCTTTGTCTCCCTTTATGGCCCATTTGCATGTTTATGGCCGGTCTGGAGGATTGGTGCAGTTTTACCCAAAATATGGTACAAATAGTATGATGCATTTCACGATTACATAGTGTACATCATTGTTTGAGGAATAAAGACCAGATCATTTTGATACCAAGAACGAAAAATCTAGAAGATCTTAAAGCAGAGATACACTCATATACCTGAATAAGTCAAGTCAAGTCAAGTCAAGTTTATTTGTACAGCGCTTTTCACGATACAAATCATTGCAAAGCAACTTTACAGCAAATTAAGTTTCTACAATATTTAGTGGTAGCTTATCAGTGGTGACTGTCAATTAATGTACATATGGCAGAAATGTACGGAAAAATCAATTTAAGACGTAATAAAAAAGACGATGAACACTATTAACAGCAATTATAAAATAATTAAGATGGGGAGATGATAGTGGTATACTGCTTAGCATCTCCCTGATAGTGGGGGGAACCATTTGACAATTTAGCACCGATATAAATGTAGAATCTGTGGCGAGGTTTGTAATTTATATGCAAATGTCAAAGGCTAAAAGGGGTCTCTTAAGCCATAAAACCCAAACGATCGTACATGATCCTACGCAGACGCTACAACAACAACTCTGTTTCTCTGTATCTAATCTATTTTTTCCGGATAAAAATAGAAAAGATAACCTCAATATGACTTGGTGTTATGAATTTCAAGCCAAATTTGCCAGCTTTTAGTCTCCACCATATATGTAAGGAAATTTCTTTATTTTAGCTCTTTTTCAGTGGGGGAATCGAATCTGAAGATTCAAAATCAACCTGATTAGAACTGATTCCAAATTTGAATAGCTTACACTTCATCCACTATTCATCCAGCGTCTAGTAGAATTTTAGTGTATCTTACCAATTCTATTTGTACTACTACGTGGCCAACGACAATAGTACAAGATTGGTATTTGTGTTATCTGTGAGCAAGATCTGGGCATTTAAATACACGACCCAAGACAATGATTCTTATAATGAAACAGGATTTTATTGGTTATTCTGGTTATTCTTAAACTGGAGAGCTGACAGAATCACTGGCTTCACTCACTCCCACTTTACCCACTATCCTGTAGCGGATCAGGTACTGCTTTCCAGATATCAATCCAGTCAGAGTAAAGTCTTCATCAGCTGTGTCTACGACAAGCCACTGTTCCTCAGCTCCAGAATCTGCTTTCATCTGCTGGTACTCTACTCTATACTTCACTGTTTCTCCAGTCGGGGACTTCTGCAGTTTCAGGGACACAGTTTGGTCCAGAACATTCTTCACTATTGGTGTGGGTGGCTTGGACACTGGCTGGAACTGTGTATTTGTCAGATTCCCTTTTTCATACAGATAGATCGAGGAGCCTGGACTGGAGGAATCAGAGATTGCAGAAATAATGAAGCGCATTCTCGTTTCATCTTTATTGGCCTCTGAAAAACTTCTGAATTGAGATACGTTTTCTCTCATTTTTGAAGTGAAATCATGAGGGTTGAATGATTTTTGGACAGAAGATGTCAGGGTAAACTTGTTTACCTCATCTAACTCTTTAAAGGGGTCAGATTTTAGAAACTCATTCAGGGTTGAAAGATATGGGTCTTTGTATTTCAGAGATGTGAAGGTCAAGCACACCACAACATCAATATCAGGATCAAGGAGGCTGATGAGACTGTCTGAATCTTCAATTTGGATCCCCTTCAGTGTCTTGGTGTAAACACTCAAGAGGTGAAGTTGTAACTCTGTGTCATGTAACCACTGGTTAAGCATGCTAGCATTAAAAGGGGAGAGGTAGTGGATCTTCAGGATGTCTGCCAGTGACCTTTCCTCCATCCCTCCTCCTCGAATAGCAGGCAAGACTCTGGCCAGTGCTTTCTGGAGCACCATCTTATAAATGCTAAATGAACCCTGAAATGAGTCCAGCCTCTCTTTGATGTCACTGAAAAAATTTACCATTTTTCTTCTGGACAGGTCTTTGCATCTCCTCTCTACTTCTCCCAGCTTCTCTATTATATCTTCAGTGTTGGAAATGAGTTGCGTGCTGATTTCTCTCACTAACTGAGCTGCTTTTGAATCCAGTAGAGAAAGAGGATAGAGCCAGACTTTTATTGGCACGGCATTCTGTGGATTCTCCCTCAGCAGAGAGGGGAGCTTCTTGTACACCTCTAGGGCCTCTATGTACGTGGTGGGGTTCTGCTCAAGATGGACATCACCATGAAATGTGCAGGTGATTTTCTCAGCCTTTTTCTTATCCTCATCTTTCATTTCTACAGCTCCTTGTCCCTCAATGGAAAATCCAGGGATTTTCTTGACCATGACATTCAGTTCTCCCTCAATCTCCTGCCTGTTTTCATCTTCTACAAATGACCGATCAAACACCATGAAGGCCTGAGCTCCGTACAGCACAGCTGTGACCACATGAGTTGCAGTTTTCTGCTCAAACACCTGAGGGTAGATGAACTGGCCCAGATGAGTCATAGTGAGTTGTTCGAATCTTGAGGTTTCACTGTGATGCATTGTTATTCTGGACTGTTGGTTTGAAGATTTAGTGTTCCGCAGGTACTTGGCAGATCCTCCCACCTCAACTAACCCTCCCAAAAAGCTGGCCTTCAGGGAAGCACTTACATCCAGGAGACTGGACTTGGCAGAGAGAGAGTCCGAGCTACTGAACTTTAAATCTGTCATGAGCTGTGGACGACTGTCCAGATCTTCACTCAGTGATTTCTTATCCCACAGAGTAACACCTGAAATGAGAAACAATTTTAACAGTTACGTATGAGGATACAACGTATAACTGAAGTAAAAATGCATCCTGTATTTGTAAGAAAATTTTAAACTAATTTAATATTTGTGTGCTTAATTTTATTGTCTCAAATTGGCTATATAAGTACTTTTGGTAACACTTTATAATAACTTTAATAAGTTATTAACAAACAATGATTAACAGATCATTAGTTAATATATAGTCATTTAACTACAAATATGAGATAATGTGCTTGTAAATGTTTGCTAATGTACTCATTGTACATTACTTAATAATGTAATAAAGCAATCTCTCTTTAATAAAACACACCAGATTCAATTAATTAGACTCCAAGACCTGACATGAGTGTCAGCCAAAGGTGAAATTCAAAATGTGCAGTGCTGGGGCTCCATTTACATTTACAGAGGTTACTGTGGAAACTGCTGTTCCATAAGCGCCACCTACTGACAGACAGTGGATTCACACTTTTATCAAGCCTGTTTGCTGTGTTTGTTCAGACCAGTGCAAAACATTTTTGTTGTAAATCTTAACTGGTTTCTGGAGCAGTTGAAATGCCTATAATGTATCATTTTGACTCATCATATTCTATAAATAAATGTAAGGAATTATTAATATTTTAGCTTTGAGAGGAACCGAATCTGAAGATTCAAAGTCAACCTGATTAGAACTGATTCCAAATTTGAATAGCTTACACTTCATCCACTATTCGTCCAGTGTCTAGTAGAATTTAGTGTATCTTACCAATTCTATTTGTACTACTACGTGGCCAACGACAATAGTACAAGATTGGTATTTGTGTTATCTGTGAGCAACGTAACCAGATCTGGGCAAAGTTTAACTTTAAATACACGACCCAAGACAATGATTCTTATAATGAAACAGGATTTTATTGGTTATTCTAGATTACATTAAACTAAACTAATGAAAACACACACACACACAGGATGATGATTAACTGAGTTTGCATGAAGTCCCAAAAAGGTAAGATATTTGCTACAGTTCTTTAACTTGCAGCCTGAGAGAATCACAAAGCAGATATTTGTCTTATATTTACTGCTTAAGATCAATTCAGCACCAGTTCAGCAAGAGATGAAGCTTTGTTTGTTTACTTGCGTTTTGGTGACAGCTGAGAGGGGTTTCCCTTGTTTTGATCATTCGGCTGATGTCTTTTGGGAGAGCTTGGTGATGAATGGGGTTTCCTTGTGACACAGAGGCTTTGGCAGTTCTTCTGAAAGAGTCTGAGTTTGCAAGACAGGCTGTTGAAGATCTCTGGCAGTGACGACGTTTCAACGAAATGTTTGAGTTCTGGATGACCCGATCGCTTGATGATGCAGCGTGTGAGCGCAAATTGGAGCGCGATTAACACAAAGGCGAAAAGGCATTGAATCTGTTCGGACATTGGGTTTTTGATCAAGCTGCATAAGTCCGTCCCACAGATCGTTGTTCCAATCAGACACTGGCTGCAAGGCGGGGCCATGCCCCGCAAGGTTCTTCTTCATGCATAAATTAACATGATGCTTCAATTTATCACATGGGAACATCCTTGCCAGATTTTATTAATACTTCTATAAAGTTTCTTAATGCGAGTATCGTACATATTTCCCACTTCTCATTCATACCAAAGTTTTGCACATAAAATAAGTCACATGGGACCTTGCCAGATTGTATTAATACTTCTATAAAGTTTCTTAATGCGAGTATCGTACATATTTCCCACTTCTCATTCATACCAAAGTTTTGCACATAAAATAAGCTTTCATTCAAGCTCAAATATCGGGTAGTTTGCATACACATTAATAATCTTATCTCACTTAATCTCCGCTCAACAACTATTGCTCCTCCGAGCAACTCACATACCTGGAAACCTTAATCTCATAGCCGAATCTTCGTCTCATTTCTCATTCCAGAAATTCAGACATTTGGCTCCAGAATCAACATTTATCCTACTCAGGTCTCACCACAGATTAAAAATAAAACATGCTTCTCAAGAAGCCATTCTTAATTGCCTTGCCCCAAGCACGCTTCCAGGATACCTTACTGGCTGGAACTGTCTTAAAGCTAACCATTCCTTCTATCAGCTTCCTTTCCCATCAACCTCATTCATTCCTAAGATCCACATGTGTGCTTCTTAACCTACTATTCAGGGATCAACTTCTTCTATAAACAAACCACCGGCAACAATTGTCCTGCTATCTCTCATTCTCACGCATCCGTGCTATTAAAGGCTTATGAAAGCAAGAACCTGCGTAAACCATTAAATGCATTTCATTAACCACTGACCTATTTAGCCTCTGCATCCTCTCTATACGATCAGGCTATCTACATCCTGAGTCAGATCGAACCTTAGAGTCCATGTTCCTACTAGCATTCTTCGGCTTCCTACTATGCTCAGAATTCGCTCCAACTTCATCTACATTCAATCCCTCTATCCACCCCTTAGTGCCTTAAGATAATTCATATAAATTCAAGTCAAAGTCAATAAATTCAAGACTCTTGAAAAGACGAATAAAAGGACATACAATTTTGTGCAGACTACACTTTTATTTGTTAGCCTATCTCTCTTTCTTTCAGTAGCGGAAATGTGAGATTCTGGAAACGAGATCTAAATTTAGCGGGAACGGTCGGGTCGGGAAGAAAATTATTCTAAGCGGACAGCGGGTGAACAAAGAGTGAATATATAGCGGGAGCGGGTGGGTGCGGAATATAACCTTGCGGGAGCAGGACTAAAAAATAGTCCCGCGCAGACCTCTACTTCCATTATATGACTGACAGACTGCAACGGTTTGAGTTAAAAATCTTCGTTTGTGTTCTACTGAAGAAACAAAGTCACCTACATTGTGGATGCCCTGGGGGTAAGCAGATAAACATCAAATAAAAATTTTTGGGTGAACTATCCCTTTAACTATTCCATAGCTTGTTTGTGGCGTGGTCCTAGCTCGTGAAAGGGAGTTGACTTGTTAACTGAGGTTCGGGAGTGGGGCCACGCCCCAGACAATCACCTGACATCCTGAAACCTTGATATATCGGGCCGCCTCATACCATACTGTTTGTCTCCTTCTCTCGAACCCACCCTTTCCCTCCCTTTCTCATCCATTCAGCCATCCTTATCCCATATTTCTCTTTCTTTCAGGTTGTATCGGGGGGTCCTAATCGTCTGGCCTAAATATACAATCGAGACGATACCCCCACCCTGAGTCTCTCTGGGCCTACACTTCTAGATGCCCTGATCAACCTGACCATCATCTCATTCCATCTACCCCTTCATGCTCTTTCTACTCTTCCCTAACATCCTGTTCAATTAACTATTCCATAGCTTGTTTGTGGTGTGGTCCTAGCTCGTGAAGCCTATATTATTTTCACTGACTCTTCAAAATCTCTCTAATTTTTCTATTACACCTGTAACTCTGTCTCGGTTCTACTCTCCACAGTTTAGCACAAATTTAAACTTGTGCTTTGCTGAATTTTGCTCACAGTTGCACTTGGATCAACCGTTATCTGACTTGGATGCTGATCAACATCTGAGCCTCATGAATTCCACCTGGCTCAAGGTAGCAAATGCAACTGCCCCACTTAAGCCTCACAAGCACAAACCAAAATCTGAACTGTGGCAAAATTCTCATACCCGTTGTAACACAGCTCGTAGTCACGAGAAGAAGGAGGCGGGAACGGCGAACATTTAAAGACTTTAATAAAATAAACAAACACAAAATGAAAGTAAAGCGGCAGCCCCTCGCGGACGACTGCCGCACACAAAACACAAAATAAAATCCAGGCCTGGTCCTCTCTCGTCCAACACTGTCGTCACTCCTTTATCCTCCCGGAGCTCCTCCGAGAGACTCGAGACCGGTGAGTGGCGCAGGTGTCGTGCATTAGCATTTACTCCACCGGCCTCGCTCCGTTCCCACGGCTCTCGGCCCCGCCCCTCTCGTCACACCCGTCTCCTAAAACAAAACTGTAGAAAGGCAGAACGAAAAAGGACAGGCTGCATATCTCTTCAAATGTTTAAAGACTATCTTACATCTTAGCAGACCTTTTTGAAAAAAAAGGAGGTGATTGACAAGCTTAAACCTTCATTCTGTTCTAGTGATATCATTCACCCGAGATTTTAAAAATTGATTATAGATTTGATTGGGCAAGGTTTGGTGTCTCTTATTAATAAGTGTCTCCAAACTGGCTCTGTTCCTGCCAATCTTAAAGTGGCTATGGTCACTCCTCTGCTCATGAAGCCTTCACTGGATCCTTCTGTCCTAAAAAAAATTCGGCCAACTTCTGTCTTACCTTTCATTTCAAAAGTTTTGGAGAAAATTGTGCTGAATCAACTTCAACGTTTTCTGACAAGTAATTGTATTTATGAGGTTTTTCAATCTGGTTTTAACCTGATAGCCCGCACTGAACCCTCTTTGTTTGCACGTGTCAATGATTATGAATAGATTAAATGAAAAGGGACATAATTAATCTTGACAAACTATGTATCATTCTAAAGGTCTAAGCCTCAAGCATCGACGATAGATCACTGTTTTTCAATGGAAAGCTTATAAGGAATGTATTTCCTACATTTGTGTAAGCAGTACACATCAAAACATGCATAATAAAAATGCAGTATACATACCAGATTCATCGCAATAACGAGTCATAAACACATCCACTGCTGTAAATCCCGATTTAGTTAGAAAGGCTAGGTTCCACTGAACAACATCCCATAGAGCAACTTTAGTCCAACAAAACAATAACGTTGTAATATGGATGGTTATTCATTTGTTTACGTCTAATTTTTTCGAGGAGAGTTATTGTTTGTATCTGTTATGGAATAACTTACACTCAAAAAAACTGCGTCTTGGTAGTAAAAAAACAACATGTTTTTGTAGCATACTGTGTCACAAACAGAATGAGACCATCCACTAAAAAAAAAGTCAAAGATATGCGGAATCTCTTGTGACGGCTCGTGATGCAAGCTGTGACGCACCTGTCATCTGTTGGGGGCGTAACTTAGCGATCGGCTTTTTGCACAAATAATTTTTTTTTCCCCTATTAAACATTTT
This sequence comes from Sinocyclocheilus rhinocerous, assembly GCF_001515625.1. Classification (NCBI taxonomy): domain Eukaryota; kingdom Metazoa; phylum Chordata; class Actinopteri; order Cypriniformes; family Cyprinidae; genus Sinocyclocheilus; species Sinocyclocheilus rhinocerous. The sequence goes on from NW_015666567.1 coordinate 13,421, forward strand.
TCACGTATGTGTGTGTGTGTGTGTTTTGTGGGGAATGTGGCTGTTTCTGTATAATTACCATCTGTATGACCGGCCATCAGCATGTGCTTACTGACTGTATGACCAGCTATCAGTGTGAATGCTGTCTATATGAACGGCCATAAGAGTGTAACTATTGACTGTATGGCCGGCCATCTGTATGATTACCATCTGTAAAAAAACAAACATTCACTGTGGTACAATTTTTTTCAAGGCACTTCAGTGTCTATAACTTTTTATCTTTTTGAGCATTATCAACTCTATACTATACTATATTATGGATAGTAAAGCCTAAAGTGTCTTCTTTCCAAAGATACCTAAATTGTCACCTAAAAATACCAAAATGGGGGGAGCAGGTTAACAGGTTAAGTCTGCTCACAGCACGGAGTCAGCCCTTTTGAGAGTGTTAAATTATATTTACCTCTCTACTGATTCCAGAGACTCTGTGGTTCTTATTCTTTTAGATTTATCGGCCACTTTTAACACCATAGACCACTCCACACTATTATCTAGATTAGAGTCTTGGGTGGGTCTAAAAGCAAACGTTCTGAATCTATGGTTTCAGTCATAGCTGTCTGACAGAAAGTTTTTAGTGAAGCTGGGCTTCTCCTGCACCTCTGATCTGTGGCCTTCCACAAGGCTCTATTTTATCTCCCTCTCTATTTTCTCTTTACATGCTACCTCTCGTCTCTATTCTAAGGAAACATGGTGTGTCTTTTCATTTATACGCAGATGATACGCAAATCTATCTACCAATCAATAGAAAAAAATTCCACTGCGAATTCTTCTTTTCTGCAATGATTAGAGGAGGTTAAATCATGGCTAGCCCAAAATTTCCTCTTCCTAAATGAAGACAAGACCGAGGTAATTGTTTTCGGTCCAAATGAGAACTCTCAGTGTATAAGCCCTGAGCTGGAAAGTTTATCAGTTTTTAGATCCTTAGTGCGGAACCTAGGTGTTCTTGTTGACCAGCATTTAAAATTTGATAAACATATCTCTTCTGTTATCGGATCCAGTTTTTATCAGCTTCGTTTACTGTCTAAAATTAAAAACTTTTTCACTCCTAAAACTCTAGAAATGGCTGTTCATGCGTTTGTTACGTCTCGTCTAGATTACTGCAATTCTTTATATTGTGGTATAGTCTCAAAGTAATCTATTCCTTCAGTTTGTCCAAAACGCTGCGGCTAGACTTCTTTCAAGGTGTGGTAAACATGAACACATCACTCCAATTCTTAGATCCCTACACTGGTTGTCGGTTTGTCAGAGAATAGAATTTAAAATTCTTCTTTTTGTATTTAAATCCCTACGTAACCTAGCTCCTGTCTACCTCTCTGAACTTCTTCATCTCTACACTCCGTCTAGAAGGCTACGATCCTGTGACCAGGCTTTGTTGATAGTCCCTCACATTAGGCTTAAGCGTAGAGGGGAGCGTGCATTTGCGGTGGCGGGGCAACGACTTTGGAATACCCTCCCTTTAGAGATTAGAACAGCCCCTTCTCTGTCTGTTTTTAAGTCCTTGCTAAAAACGTATTTGTTTTCCTTAGTGTATTGACTACTGTTATATGGTTATTTTTCAAGGGGTTGTTTTTATTTTATTTATTTTTTTCTGGTCTGTTTTCTGTGTATTTTTTATAATCCTGCTCTTCTGTAAAGCACTTTGGTCAGCCTGGTGGCTGTTGTAAATATGCTATACAAATAAAATGAACTTGAACTTGTATCCTGGTATCACCACTGTCAGTGTTGCTCAGAATGTCTCTTATGATGGCATTATGTATCGAAATGGCATGATAATTGCCCATGGGTCTCTTTGTGGTCTTCCAGAATTTGCAAAAATTACTCAAATCTGTATAATCGAAGACAACCTGGCTTTCGTTGCCACAAAAATGTGTTTATGGTATCGAGAGCACTTCAGAGCCTTTGAATTGGTACCAACTCTGGATATTTGCTTAATTCCCCACGAGTTGAAAGACCCATACCCTCTTGCTGATTATATTGTTTGAGGTGTCTGAATGATTACGGTACACCTAGATAGATAAGATAAGATAGATAAGGTGTAATAACCAGCCACTGAAGTCATGTAGGACATATCAATGTATTAAGCTGCTTCAGCACCACTGTCATACCTAGTATGTACTACTTAGAGACTACTCTCCGGAGGATTAATATGAAAAAAATTTATTATTCAAAAATGTAATGTCTTTTTCATCTATTTAAAGGAATAGTTCCAAGTTAAAAATGAAAATTCTGTTATCATTTGCTCACACTCATATTGTTCCAATGTAGTTCTGTATGAGTTTCTTATGTTGAACATAGAATATATTTTGAAGAATGCTGGTAATCAAACAGTTGTTGGTTTCCATTGACTTCCATAGTAGGGACATAAATACTATGGAAATCAATGGGGCCAACAACTGTTTGATTACCAGCATTCTTCAAAATATCTTCTTTTATGTCCAACATAAGAAAGAAACTAATACAGAATGACATTGGAACGACATGAGGGTGAGCAAATGACAGAATTTTCATTTTTGAGGTGAACTATTCTTTTAATGTAAATAGTTACGATCGAGTCTGCTGGCATCTGCTGTACTCATATATTGTACTCATATATTGCTGTACTCATATATTCATCCCTCTCTCTCTTTCAGAAAAGTTTAACACGATGGGTACCCCAACCAAACTTCTAGTGATTTAAGAGAAAGTAATTGTGAAAGATTAAATCTCCCAGGTGGTATTCCAGACACATTTAATGACCTTAAAAGAGAAATCCAAACACAACTGAGAGTCCTTGAAGATTTCCGACTTTCAATTTCAAACTTTTAAACTTCCAAGATTTCAATTCAAAGATCCTGATTTTAATGAATTTGTCAACATCAGTTCAACTTCAGACATACAGGACAGAGCTACACACAAGGTCATTTTTTGACTTAATCTACAAGTATCCCTACTTCATCTGGGCCAGAAATAAATGAGATCTCTTCAGTATCATCCTGTGATACAGACATAATCTCATCCCCACAGTCATCTGTACTGTCAACTCCAGAATCTGTGTCCTCCGTTAGAAGTCAGGCATGGCCTGAAAGTTTTCCAAAACCACAGTTTAGTTTTGATGCAGAGATGCAACTGCAAAATGCACAATTTGCTTATCAAACTGATGGTACTCTCCTGAGCCCCAATACCAAGCTAAAGTCTGACATTTTGGATGCTTTAGCCTCAGTTCAAGTTCAAGGCATACCCTTCAAGTGCAGATCTTGATGATGTAGCTGCTACTTTGGTACGCAAGCACCCATGCCTCAAAGAAAAAGGCTCTGTGAGTGGCTACTATGGCTGGAAAATTAGTTTGAAATATAAGATGGCAAATTACAGGACAGAATTGAGAAACATAGGATGTTCTGAGCTAATCATCAACTCCCATAAGTGAAAAGGATCAATGGGAAGCCCTAACCAAGTGAAGAAACACAGAAAAGCTGAGGTACATAACTGCCCAGATTACCCACTGTGTGAAACAAAAGATACCCTTGAAAAGCAAAGGATTATTCTACTGTCCGAGGTAACTTTAAAAAAAAAAAAAAAAACACACACTCAGATTCCTTTACTTTTGAAATGTTCTTGTGAATGTGTTGCCCTGTACTACTTTTCACCGGAACCTTAACAAACCTATTCGACAAACCTACTTGTTATGATGCCAGACAGAATCTTAACAAGCTTTTTGGCTGCCAAGAACTATCTGAAAACAAAGAAAAACCATGAATCTATACAATGCAACTCCGTGACATACTGAAACACACATGCTACCACCAACTAAAATGGAATTCTGCTATTTAGATGTTGTTTTTCTTTATTCAGGTCCATCCTTCTGTTAAAGGAGTGACTAAGTGAATGAAACAGCAGGAAATAAGAGGGGAAACAGCTTGAAAGCATGATTGTAAGCTCCCTTCTTCGGATATTTGCCAAGATCAGATGAGAATGTTGGCTGGAGTTCTGCACCCGAACAGATTCCACAGGAAGGAAAGAAATTAAAAGTGGGAGACCATCACTGTG
>NW_015666567.1:17534-21489 GCF_001515625.1 Sinocyclocheilus rhinocerous
CGGGCTCTGTGAGCTCCCGGACTGGAGCGGGCTCTGGAGTGGGTTTTCCTGTCCTCCTTCTCACGCTCCGCCGCTTAGTGGGAGTCTGAAGGACAGAGGTGGTGGGAAAATCCCTGCGGAAGGGTTCTGACTGGCCTGGTTCTGCCCACTGACTTCGAACCTGGAGATATTTGACGAAGCCCCAGAAGTCTAGGATTTAGAGTCCTTTCATCTCCCACTGGGGCAAAGGATCATCCAGACAGACGTTAAGGAGGTCCTTAAGAGAAGCATCATTATAATTTAGGCCCACCGCCAACGTCCAAAAGGTCTGGGCAAAACCACCAACCTCCATTCCCTCCTGCCTCCAAGCCATCAGAGTCCGGTGTCGGATCATTCGCTCCTTCCCTGTGGCAGGAGGGACGATCCGAAGGTCCATGGTTCAAAAAAGGAAAAAAGAAAAAACAAACTGCTGGATCTTGTAGTGGCTGCTATATTCTGTCACGGAAAGAAACAGGAGAGCGACCTCAAGTGGCCAGTCCAGGTCACCACAACCAGACACTGTGACAGCTGATGGACCAAACATTTGCACTCTGAAGGCATAAGGGTGGTCGAAGATTTGCCTTTCATCATTGAATTTAAAAACAGATGGCCAGCACTCTTTAGTGAGTGAGAGGTAAATCTGTATGTAATGTCAGCTGTGATCAATTACTTGGATGTTGTTGTAATTCTAAATAATGAATTTAAGTACTTTAGATGTAATTCAGGTTTATGTCCATTGGTAATCATTTTGAATGCCGTCTGTAATTGCCGGTAAAGGAATACTGTTGGTGTTATATTATTCTAATTTCTGTCACAAATTTATCAGCAGCCAACCTGATTTGTCCTTTGAAAATTGTATTAGGTATCTGCAGAATTTAGTCGGATTACAACAATCCCTTTGGTGTCCAAATTCATGGGCCAGCTTGATAATTTCTCAACCCAGCTCCTCAAACTTCTAAAAAAAAAAAATTTAAAAAAAGGAAGAGCAGCATCACAGAAGATCACAAACATCCTGTCAGTTATGGATCAGGTAAGTTCTCTAAATTCATCTTTTTAAATCTGACAATAATTCATATTAGTTTAAAAAAAGCTTTCACCCAAAACTTAAAGGGATAGTTCACCCAAAAATGAAAATTGTCATTAATTACTCACCCTCATGTTGTTCTAAACCCATAAGACTTTCGTTTTTAAAGGTGCAGTAAAGCCTCATAAAAAAATGCCATTAATCAACAAAACATGTATACAGTATCTCACAGAAGTGAGTACACCCCTCACATTTTTGTATCTCATAAATCAGTGAACGTCACAACGTGTGGCTAGGGTTTGGTATTGTTTTAATTTTATCCATTCTGATTCTGCTTATTGGTTTAAATTATTATTGATTCCCTGTTTAGATTCCAAAGTTGTAAAAAAGTGAAGTAATAGCAGCCATTTTTGACGGATATATTAATCTACCATTTGTATTGCCATAGTTTAACTACAAATATTAAACTATAGTTACTATAATGTTTACATCACCACAAAAAAATTTTTTTCAGTGTACTGCCTTTTCTAGTATTTTTGACAGAAAAGGGAGATTTGAGATCGGTCTGTAATTGACTAATTATCTAGGATCAAGTTGTGTGTTTTTTTTTTTAATGAGAGGTTTAATAACAGCCAATCTGAAGGTTTTGGGGACATATCCTAACGGCAATGACAAATTAATAATATTCAGAAGAAGATCTATGACTTCTGGAAGCACCTCAAATTTTATCTAAAATAGTATCGATCTTGCAAGTAAAGAAGTTCATAAAGTCATTACTGCTGTGCTGTTGGGAAATTTCTGCATCTGTTGAAGCTTTATATTTCGTTAATTTAGCCACTGTATTGAATAAATGCCTCGGGTTGGGTTTGTTCGCTTCTAAGAGAGACAAAAAGTAGATCTAGCAGTTTTTAGGGCTTTTCTATAGAAGTAATTTCCCGCCATGCAATACGAAATAACTCTAGTTTTGTTTTCTTCAAGCTCCGCTCCATTCTCCGGGCTGCTCTCTTTACGGCGTGAGTGTGCTTGTTATACCGCGGTGTCAGACTGTTTTCCTTAATCTTCTTTAAGTGTAAAGGGGCAACTGTATCTAAAGTGCTAGAAAAGAGAGAGTCAATAGTTTGTTACACCATCAAGTTTTTCTGAGCTATTGGATATGCTGAGGAATTGAGACAAATCAGGAAGATTATTTACAGAGCAGTCTTTTGTGGTAGAAGTGATGGTTCCACCATATTTGTAACAAGGAGTTGAATGTGCACCTTTAACTATATGGAGTATACACAAGACTAGATAATGATCTGAGTTATCATCACTCTGCTGCAGAATTTAAACGGCATTAACATCAATTCCATGTGACAGTATTAAATCTAAAGTATGATTACAAAAGCTTATTTTTTAGTTTTGGTTTTATTGTATTTTAATTTGGTGCATTTGAACGGAGTGTGACAAAAACCAAATTAAAAAATATGAGAAAAACATCTGAAATTTGTTTATTATGCCCAGGAGAATGTTTAAATATGCATGCTATTTAAATCACATGCTGTTTAAATTAGCAAAATGCTAATTGCTCCAGTTGTAGCACGATCCCTGTTCATCATTGCAAACGCGGCAAATAGGCAGGTTACTTCTGTTTACACTCAAACGGCTTCCTTTTACACTGAAATGCCTTCCGTTTACACTGAAAAGTTCACGCACATCCACATATGAAATCACTTGCATATACAGTATATATAGTAGCTAAGATAAGTAAATGGTCTTCACTCTGATTCAGTGGTTTATTGTGTTCGTCAGATTTACATTTTTACTAGAAAACATACAAGTTACACTAACTAACTACACGCAGGTTATTCGCGCGAGGAGTAATTACTAAGCATGTCTTGTTCATATAACAGCAGTAGCATTAGCAGCAGCAGCAAGCAGTTTTCCTAGTTCATGTATGTGAGAATACAACGTCAAGTATCGCAGATTTAGAACAGTAAAGTGAATTGGGTATTACCTTATTTGCCTGAAATCTCCAATGCTTTTGATATCTTCTGTGGGCATTCATTTCTACATTAACCGTGAACGGATTGCTTTCAGATGCACACCTCCCTAGTGGGGTCAGTTTGCAGTTGGCGTTACACAGTTGTTCACAGTTTAAGTCAAGGTGAACACGTATAACTGTCTTTCATAACGTCATACTGTCAACAGCCTTACCGATTTAACCATAACAACTTAATGAGCAGCAGAAAATAATGTACCCGCTCGTACGTATACTCGTGCTGCGTTGCAATGCATTCAGAGAGGGAGCACTCATTTTAAAGGGGCCACATCTCTATTTCATTTGTTACCTTGGTTCAGTGATAGTGCAGAGTTTATAATGAAAGTCATGTTTAGTGATAGTTTAAAGATAATCATGAATTAGTTTAAAATATAAATATACTACTAATAATAAATAATTTCCAATCATGTATCTGGTTGCATTAAATTTCAGTGATAACACATGGGGTAAAGTAACTTTAAAATTGAAATAGGCTTTTATTACTTTGTTTATTTAACAGGGCGTACAGAGATTTTGTGAACTTTTAAAAACAAAATAGGCATTATTTGTTTCCGTTTCATTGTTTAATAAATACGCTTATAGTAATTCTACGCACTTTCATGCAGCTGTAGCAACAGTATGCATAGCTATTCAGATCGCAATTTTTAGCGAATTTAATAGCAGCAGAATGGCATAGCATCGCACTGCATACATTGCGGACAGCTTTACCTATCGTAACGGGTCTATTGACTTGTCATGTTGTGCCGCTCGCGTCTGGCGTAGACACTGTGTTAGAGTAAAATAGGAATTCGCCTAGCTACTTATGCCTAATTAATGGCAGTAGCAGCAGCTTGCATAGGCATTCAGTCATCGAGATTTTTCTCAGCAGCAGCATG
>NW_015666567.1:21575-30169 GCF_001515625.1 Sinocyclocheilus rhinocerous
TGCAATATAAATATTTTAAATTATCAAAATAAATGAGCAGCTGCTTCTGAGGCAGAATTAGTCCTGGGCATATGACACCACAACTACAGGGTGTACAGTGATTTATTTTTTTGCCAAATATTTTGTTAGCTTATTAATAAGTTAAAGGTAAGTATTCCATTGCAGTAACGTTGATGAACGTTAATGGGGAAAAAAAAGAAAAAAATTATAACTCTTGAATGACACATTTAAAACTATTTGCTCAGGTCGCCCGAGCCTGAGCCAGGTGGTTGCTGGGGGTTACTTCATCTATCCGCCTGCCGTGTGATTCCTGTCTGTTAACGACACGCAGTGCGCGTTTCTACCTAGGTAAGTTTGAGCTATTGGCTCTGACACACATAGTTATTTAGGTCATTAGTTAAATAAACCTAAGGGTACAGCACCCAGGTTCACATCGTTAAGCCACTAGTTAATTTATCTGGGCTGCATTAGCCCAGAAACACTTTTAACTCAGGTCACTAGTTTAAGCTATCTGGTCAACCGATCAGGTACACACAGCAATAGTTCACTAGCGTTAAGCCATTCGGCCCAGGCTCACATAGATAGCAAACACATGGTCTCATAGCTCTCCGGAGCAGCAGCAGTACATATGTCTTGGCAATAGATCTGCTTGTTCTAAATAAATATATATTTTTAAAAATATAAATATGACATAAACTCATTGGTCTCCACCACATCACTCAAATCTAACTGTGTTAAGTAAAAAAAATTGAAAAATGACAGTCATATCCCAGCAGAAACATGAAACATATTATAATGCGTTCTATGGGAGTGTGTGTACCATGTGTGTGTTTGTGTCAGTTTGTCAGTTTAAATCTAGATTAAAGAGCCATCTCTTTATCCTGGCTTACACATAACACACTAACACATTTCTAATATTCAAATCCGTTAAAGGATTTTTAGGCTGCATTAATTAGGACAACCGGAACCGGGAACACTTGTACAAATGTACTTGCTACATCGTTAGAAGAATGGCATCTACGCTAATATTAGTCTGTTTCTTTCTTATTCCGAGGTCACCGTAGCCACCAGATCCAGTCTGTATCCAGATCAGATGGTCACTGCAGTCACCCGGATCCAGTACGTATCCAGCCCAGATGGTGGATCAATCTGTATTGTTAAAAGCGCTATATAAATAAAAGTGACTTGACTTGTGCATGTATGTGTGTTTGTGTGTGTATGTGAGTTTTTTCTGCATTGGGGATATTCTGTAGTCTCAGCCCTTCGTTTGGGTATAAATCTTTACTGGATTGTCTCAGATTTTGTATATAAAAAAAAATCAAATGTAATGAAATACGCAGTTTTCTCGTGCGAGGGACACTTTTGTTACTTTTTTATTGAACCCATTGAAACTCCTCGAATCTACTCAATTATTTTTATTTTATTTTTTTGTGTGTGTATTCCCGGTGCAAGTGTGACAAAAGTAAAGAAATCTTGGACCGGTACGATCAACAGATGATTTTTAGAATTTTTTTGAAAATCATTTTCGGGTCAAAATGACCCGAGGGACGGATGATTAAATCCTACGTGGCATCTCATTACAACTGACATGTGGGCAGGAATCTAGCAATATGGCTAGAACTAAATTCAGAATATTATCATATTGCCCAATCCTAAAACTTAAAGCATAATAAGCAAATACAATTTTATATTTGTTTTATTCTGTACTTTCCTGAAATCATTATGACTAGTAGATTATGTTCTATGTTCGGGCTGATGTTACTGCAAATCTGTGCTCAGGATAAAACTTGCTGAAGGCTCATGAATGAATGGAGCAGCAGGCACGTTATCGGAGACCTTTTCTATCACAGACTTAGCAAGTTTTATTGAAGTGACAAAAAAACTACACTATTTGTTATGACACTAATCTACTGTATGTTTTACAGTTTTGTACTGTAGAACGCAATGCATAGTAGTCTAGTCCATTTGAAGCAATAGCACATTGGTGCTGAATGGGTGTTTCACAGAGAATATAGGAGTTTGAGCAAAAGGAAATCTTTGCCTTTCTGTGTTTACAGTGCTCATGACAGGAATATTTTTGGAAAATAGAAGAGAACTAACCGAAGCAGACAGGAAAGAGAACTTTGAAACTGACTGAAGTGAGGAGCACTTAAAAACAGTACCGGTCACTGTCATAAGCAGGAACTGATACTGAAAAGCAGCAACTAAAATAAAATTGTTTGTGTTCAACACGGAAGATCCGAAGCATGTATAAAAAAAAATAAATTAAAAAAGCTCTGGTTACTAATGCAACGCTCGGTTCCCTGAGATAAGAGAACGAGCATTGTGTTGTCTTTACGACTATGGGGAAAACTCCTGTTTTACTCTGATACTGAAGCCTGATTTGTTAACGTTTGTGTAGCTGCACAAACCAATGGCGCTCTAGCCCGCCAAAATGGGCGGGGCCTCCTGGCTATATAAGCCGACTCACAGTGCCTTCTCATCAGAATCACTCGACTGAAATGACAGTCATCGATTCGCGTGCAGCTTATAGCATGGCTAGTTACACAACGCTCGTTCCCTTATCTTAGGGAACCGAGGTTACATTAGTAACCGTAGCATTCCCTGTCGAAAGGTAACCCTCGTTGCGTCATCTTGACGACTATGGGAAACGCATCCAGTAGCACCGTGCTTTGAGCAGATGCAGAACTAAGCCTGCTTCTACGAGCTCAACCCAGGAACACTCAGTGAGAGTTTCTTTCACAGACTTTTAAATTAAATGTTCCCTCCTGGTGGAATGATAACTCAATTTGAGCAGTTGAGTTCTTAGCCATCTTCAAGAATCGGTTAAAAACACATTTCTTCCATCTTTATTTGACCCTCTAACTCTAGTACTCTCTATTCTAATTCTATTCTTTAAAATCAACTTCTAAATGTCTGTTCAGTAGTCCCTATAACAGATGACACAATTTAATTTTGTGGTTCTTTTTCTAATTAAGTAATAAAAAGCAGTTGCAAATGTTGTACAAAATAATAATTATCACCACTACTCATTTGCACCAATAAAATGTGCAACTATTTGTTTTACAACCAAATTATATGTAATATCTAATTATTAATAATATTTAACATACACTGGAAAGGTTTCCGTGACCTCCCGCGAGATCTCGGCATAAAGTCTCACGATTTAGTAGGCTCGTTCGAGATACATTAGCGCTTCGCAGACCGATCGGTGTATGACATCAAAGTACCGCGAGAGCGATTGGAGAGGTGACGACTCTTCAAGCTTTTGAATCGCTCTCGCGGTACTTTGATGTCATACACCGATCGGACTGCGCAGTGCCAATGCATCTCGAACAAGCCTATTTCCACAACATGATGCATGATGGGATACACTAAGCTTTGAATACCTCTCCATAGTGTGGATTTAGTTTGCATTAAGGGCACTACGCTTTGGCATTTTTAAGACCTGGGACAGTCTTGCGCACTTACTTCCTGACGCGCACACGTGCTCTCAAGTGGCCAGAACTATCTGTTCAGTAGTCCAGAAAGGTTATTCTGTTCCCGGCAAAAAGTCTCACGATTTAGTAGGCTCGTTCGAGATGCATCTGCGCAGTGCCGATGCATCTTGAACAAGCCTATTTCCACAACATGATGCATGATGGGATACACTAAGCCTTGAATACCTCTCCGGAGTGTGGATTTAGTGTTCATTAAGGGCACTGCATTTTTAAGACCTGGTACAGTCTTGCGCACTTACTTCCTGATGCGCACACATGCTCTCAAGTGGCCAAGACAGCAAAAGTGTAGGTATTTGGACAAGGGGCCTGTCATGCTGCTAACTTTATACTCATCTACTTTCTGACAGGGGCGTAGCAGCCGCGGGGGACGGGGGGGACATGTCCCCCGAACATTTAGAAAAAGGTTATTCTGTCCCCCACTCTTTGTTTTTACCCACCGCCGATATTTCAGCCTGCATTTCTCTGATATGTTTATTTAGATTTGAGTGAATTAACATTCAGCCAATCACAAGGCGAATCATCTCTTGAACGCGGCTGCCATGAACTTTAACCCTTTAGGCGCCAGGGTTTTTTTGGAAAAATGCTGGATTTTGACATCAAGATTTCAAAAGCTCCTGTTGCGCTGCGATTTCACTTTGCTCCTTTGGCGGTTAGGGGGTAAAATGCACCCCAGAAAAAAGCAGAGGACGATTACGTCCTTTTTCAAACACTGTAAGTACGGTATGTGTTATGTCATGACGACACAAATTTCTACGTTATTATTTGACCTAACAGGGCATCTACATTGGATGCGAACGATGCGATCATGCGACGCAAAAAAAAAAAAAACCTTTAAAAATGTATGGAAGGCCAAAAGGGCCAAAACAGGTGGATTTTAACACGTCAACAACACGTTAAATACGCGTATTTCACACGTTAAATACATGTTGTTTGCGCGTGAAAAATCAGCATGTTAAATATGCGTAATCAACATGTATATAACATGTTAGATACATGTGAAATACACGTTAAAATCAGTTTGAACGGGTCAGTGTCATTAGCTGCTGAAGACTTGGGTCAAACCATTTCTGTGAGCTTAGAGGGGTGTACCATTCATAGACTAGGCTACCACCATTTAACATGCAATAGATCAGCTTATCCCTTTAACTGATATCTGTACCGTATGGTTGAGCTTAATTTGATAGGGAATAAATCTATCAAAAGGAAGAGATGAGAGAGCAATCTTTCACAGCTGTACTGCCACATCTCCGTGTCTGCTGTTGCCATGGGGGGTTTGGGAATTTCCAGTTTTCAAGTGACAGAAGCAGTTTACAAACTTCAGTCAGTCACACAGAAGAGAGAATGGTGCTGGTCAGTCATCAGATAATAGGGTCAAACAAGAAATCAAGGAAGTAGGGATGAAACCATAATGTTGTTGTGAATAGGGTAGAGGGTAAAGAACAGAAATATAACAACATATATGAGAAATGGAAAAATGTTTATTTACAATAATTACCAAAATCATGCGTGACCGTACGGTTGATATGTCTGTAAAGGACATCATATAACATATATATTGCCATACGTCTATATATATATGTCAGGGTTGGGGATGAAGGATGGAGCGAGGACTCAATATTGCAGGAAGATAAGGGCTTTATTAAAGGCAGAACAAAAGAAAACAAAACAACAATAACTACCCCGTGGGGGAAAAACAGGCTGGCTAGGCAAGGCAGGATCTGGACACGACAGGACACATGCAGGGAGATACGATGACAAACTGGCCCGGGACTGCAAACACAAGGAGAATAAATGGAGAGCAAATGAGGAGGGTAACGAGGGAACACATGTGGGGCAAATTAACCAATAATCAGGTAACAAGATGGGTGGGGTCAAGACAATTGACATGAGCACATGGCACACAGGAAACAAAGACAAAAGCCATGTGCTCACACAAAACAAAACACAAGCACATGGCCAGCAAAACAATCACAAGCCATGTGCTTGAACAAAAAGACACGAACACGCAGCTAATGAGAAAACTCATAAGCCGCGTGTTCACACAAGACAACAAGAAAAGCACGCGGCTGAACACAAACCGCGTGCTACACAAAACACAAACACATGTGGACAGAAGAGCGCACGGCCGAGCGAACTCGAGACCGCACGCTCACACAACCAGACAGAACATGGAGCACGAGTGTCCGGACCCCGACACGAAACCGAAACGCAACAAGACATGAGTGCCGGGATCTGAACACCACGCTCAGCCTCATCGGCCGCCTCTAGGGGCGCTACAGCCTCTTCAGCCGCCTCTAGGGGTGGTGAGGTGGATCCATTCTTCCTCCTACCCCTCCTCCGTTTACGAGACCGAGGTGCTGCAGCCTCTTCGGCCACCTCTGGGGGCGCTGCAGATTCCTCGGCAGTCGCTGGGGGCGCTGCAGCCTCTTCGGCCGTCTCTGGGGGCGCTACAGCCTCTTCGGCCAGAGGATTCCCCTGACGGGCTAGGAATTTGACGAACCCCTCAAATGACAGGTGATCCAGCCCTCTCATCCTCCACCAGTTGAGGGGCTCATCAAAGGCGTAATTAAAGAGGTCTTTGAGGGCCGCATGATTGAACCCCAGTCCCTCTGCAGTTATGCTGAACTCCAGGGCGAACTCCCTCAGGTCAGCCCCCTGTTGACGGAGGGAGCTCAAGGACTTGAACTGGAGCATGCGTTCATAGAGAGGGCTGGAGAGCGTGGAGGCTGGTGGACGGCGCAAGCCCTTCCTCCACTGAGTCCTCATTTTTGGCCAGTTCGTACTGTCAGGGTTGGGGATGAAGGATGGAGCGAGGACTCAATATTGCAGGAAGATAAGGGCTTTATTAAAGGCAGAACAAAAGAAAACAAAACAACAATAACTACCCCGTGGGGGAAAAACAGGCTGGCTAGGCAAGGCAGGATCTGGACACGACAGGACACATGCAGGGAGATACGATGACAAACTGGCCCGGGACTGCAAACACAAGGAGAATAAATGGAGAGCAAATGAGGAGGGTAACGAGGGAACACATGTGGGGCAAATTAACCAATAATCAGGTAACAAGATGGGTGGGGTCAAGACAATTGACATGAGCACATGGCACACAGGAAACAAAGACAAAAGCCATGTGCTCACACAAAACAAAACACAAGCACATGGCCAGCAAAACAATCACAAGCCATGTGCTTGAACAAAAAGACACGAACACGCAGCTAATGAGAAAACTCATAAGCCGCGTGTTCACACAAGACAACAAGAAAAGACAGCACAAGACAAAACAGGACATGAAAGCACGCAGCCGAACACACGAGCTGTGTGCAACAACAACTTGCCTTGTTTTTCTACACTCATGCCTTTTTGTAAATAAACACATTAGTGGACATTCTAGCTTTAACAGTGATCAAACTTAAGTTAGCATTAACATTTGTGTGGGGAAATCATTACAGTGGAGGTAAGCAATCAATGCAGGTCTAAGATACATGCCATTGTAATCAATATCTGTCTTTGGAAAACAACCCGAGCTTTTATTGTGCTTTCATTTACAGCTATTGCCAGCAGGTGGCGCTTATTGAAACCTCTTTTTGTTCAGAGATTATGCACTCATCAGACAAACAGTAATTACAGGTGATGTTATCCATTTAAATGAATTTAAAGACTTAAAGTATTTAAATATGGTATTTAAGACTTGATATAAGAATTTCAGGATTAGCATGAGAGCTTGTACTCAGGTCTGGACAGGTACTCACTTAAAATAGTTGGGTTAAAAATGACCCAACAGATAACCCAATGGTGGGTTACTATAGCACCTACCTTGTTTTTGCTCTGGTATTATTAGTAGTAGTAGTAGTAGTATTGCTATGTAAATCAATAATAATATACAGCATATACAGCATTTGAAAACACTTTATTTCTATTACATTTAAAGTTGCAAAAACCTTATCTTATCTTATTAATCACTTCCTTATCACATTAGGTCGCTTGCAATTGTTTTAGTTTACAAGATAAATATAAATTCACAAATAAACAAACAAACAGAACAAAGCTAGTACAGACAATGTAATTACAGCTGAAACAGGCTTGGGATATGCAATGTTCAAAATGTAAAATAATCTAAACCATGTATCAACTGCTTGTAAAAAGACGGTCTTGCTTCAGTGCCATTTCTCCCACAATGATGAAGGATGGATTTTATCCCAAAACTGCAGGACATGAGGGTATCGCCTTTGTTGCTCCTCCTCCTCCTCCAAATACAGAATTACATTTGTTCCAACCTTTAAACAGAAATTTAAAATGGTAAATATGCATACATAGGATCAAATAATACCCAAAAATGTATTGTCATAAATGATGCACTTAACCACTTTGTATGGCAATGAAGAAGAATGTCAGGGTTTTAATGCCACTTTAATGCAATCTCCAAAGACCATCTTAAATAGAAAGAACAATGGATTAATCACTGAACAAGTATTGGGGGAAAAAGGGGGGAAAAATCCACACTTTTCTAAGCCATGGTAGCAGTCTTTTATTTGACTTCTTACTGTTGTAATAATGGATTAATGTCTGTTATATTAGCCGAGTGTTACAAGAGTGGTGTTTGTATCATTATAGACAGGTGTGGGGATTTTTGAACTCTTTCTGCATGTTACATTGTTATGCTAGTGGGTGGTAATGTCAGTGTATCAATGACATATAGAATGAAATTTAAGTTATGAAAAAACTATATATCACTCTCGTAATCATGCTGTTAGACTCTATATCAGCAGGCTGTGGTTTCTGTGGTCTCATACCTGATCTATATTGATCTAGAGTCAAAATTCACATTACAAAGATGGCACAGAAGCACTTCTGAAAGTAGCTTTTATGTGTCTTTACATACTGTTTAATGCTGCAATGCTATACAGAGAATTTTGAGCAGGCACAAGCAGCCTTAACTCAGCTATTTAAAGACACCTTCACAGTACTCTTGCTTGTGTGATTTTTCTCAAAGGGATAGTTCACCCAAAAATGAAACTTTTGTCATCATTTACTCACCCTCAAGTTGCTCCAAACCGGTATGAGTTTCTGTCTTCTGTTGAACACAAAAGAAGATTT